>NW_020954618.1:562744-593185 GCF_900497805.2 Vombatus ursinus
AGAGACAGAGAGAGAATGTGTGTGTGTGAAAGAGAGACAGAGACAGAAAAGAATGTGTGTGTATGAGAGAGAAAGAAACAGACAGAAAGAGACAGAGAGAAAGTGTGTGTGTGTGTGTGTGTGTGTGTGTGTGTGTGTATCAAAGGTCTCCTTTGGGAGCTCATCAGGATTACTCTGAGTACGTCTCTGAGCTATTTTGTGTGATTGTACATAGGTGTCTGACCGTTTGTCCTTCTCTGCCCCCCGGCCCATGCAGGTGTTCTTTCTGAGCATTTAACAAAAAGATGCAACATCAACGAGAACCCATCGAAGGGCAAACTGAGTTCAGCTCTTCATAACAGTGACCTGGAACAGAAAAAGCCAAGGAGAAAGGACACACCTGCTCTACACATGCCACCTTTTGCAGCAGGTAAAAGAGCAGGGTCAGGGCATTTGAAAAGTGAAAAACAGCACCTAGTCAACAGCTGCACCATCTGGAGGGGACAGAGACCCCGCCTTCACCTGGGGCTGCAGGGGCAGAGGTCAGGGCTAACACCTACAGAGCCTTTCTACTCCTTGTTGATTTGTGATGGACAGCAACCTGGTCTTGACTTTCTCTCCGCTTTTACACGGGCTTTGGCCAAAGCTAACTAGGATCTTCTCGTGGTAGAGAAAGCTGGGCACTTGTAAAGCTGCTTATGAAAAAAATCCATATACCGATACACACATATGTCATGCAACACACATGTATACACACGTGTATACATGTAATGTATGTGTGTGTTCATGAGCAGCTTTACAAACTGCCCACCTTTCTATAATATGAGAAGCTAATATATATATGATATATGTATATATACACACACCTACATGCAAAAATATATGTTTATACTATATATACATGCATACATATATACTATTATTGTTGTTATTGTTTAGTCATTTTTCAGTTATGTCCAACTCGTTGTAACGCCATGTGGGGTTTTCTTGGCAATGATACTAGAGTGGTTTGCTATCTACTTCTCTAGCTTTCTTTACAGAGGAGAAACTGAGGCAGACAGGGTTAAGTTAATTTCCTAGTGTCACATAGCTAGTAAGTGTCTGAGGCCACATTTGAACTCAGGTCTTCCTGACTCCAGGCTCAATGATCTATCCACTGCAGTACTACCTAGCTGCCCTGTACATACCATTCCTATTACTACGAAGAGCAATGGAATAAATACAAAGCTTTGAGATTTGCCAGTGATTTACATATTATTTTTAGTTGACCTTTTTACACGTTATCTCACTATCTGCAAAGGACCCAGCACTGATCCTCCCAAGTTCCCATGGTTTATAGCTACACAGATTACCTGTCTACCAATAAATCTTTATTGATCCATGTACGGGGCACTGTGTCAGGATCTTCTGGGAAGGGGAAGGCAGGGGATCACAGACTCGTTTAGAGCAAGCCCTTTTTACAGGTGAAGTAACTGAGGTCCAGAGTCACACAGCTAGTGTCTGAGGCAGGATTGGAAACCCCATTTCTTGACTCCAAGTCCAGTGTCTATCCACTATGCCATGCTGCCTCTAGGGCAGTTAAGTGACTTGCTTAGGGTCACACAGCTAGAAGGTATCAGGGACAGGACTTGAACCCATATGTTCATGACCCCAAACCCAACACTCCTTCTACTCACCATGAAGTCTATTCTTGTCCTTCATCTTCATCTCTATGTTGTCACAACTTTGGATTCTGCCCCTAGTATGGCAGGCTCTGACCAGTGAACTTTTGCCTTACCTTGCCCCGAGCCAAGCACCCATAACACCAGCCTTCCCCACATCATGCTGTCATAAGAGGTGCATAACCCTTCCCACTTCCCATATCTTCCCTTAATGTGTTTTCTTCCCTCATTAGAATGCAAGCTCCTTGAGGGTAAAAACTGTCTTATTTACTTATATTTGTATTCCCAGCACTTAGCAGAATAACTAGCACATAATAAAGGTTCTCTACCCACTCTTCTCTTTGTGTCTCTCTCTCTTCTCTCTCTCTTCTTTCTCTGTCTTTGTCTCTCTTTTCTCTCTGAAATTCTCTTTCTTTGACTCTCTGTCCCTGTCTCACTCTCTATGTGTATGTGTGCATGTATCTATCTATATATTAAACCCAATGTTTTATTTAGAGATTCTATAGTGAGGATATTATAGGACTGAAGGCATCAGTACCTTGTAATACAGGCAGGAGTGATTGCAGGTTCCCTGTCAAAAGTTCAGTTTAAAACATATAGGGACACCCACGTAGATGATATTTCCCACTTATCTTAGCAATTCAGAACTGCAACCAATAACAGTATGTTTCACTTATTCCCAATACAACACTTCATGTAGAAATCAGCTGCAGAAAATTAATTCAACTCAGAGGCTCAGACATAGATCTGGAGGGGTCCTTGTTTGACACGACTTCCTTTTTTACAGATGAAGACATGAAGACTCAGAAAGATCAAGTGATTTGGCCAGGGTCCCATAGACCATCTCAGAGGAGGGATGGGAGCCCTGGTTTTTCCAACTCTATCCACTATGCAACACTAACACCCCAATTCAATCTAATTCGATTCAGTTCAGTTCAATGTACCAAGGACAGGTTGGTCCCTTTAATTCACTCTTACAGCACTGAAGGCCTATTTGAAATAGCTGTTTAAATGTCTCCTAGAGGAATAGGGAAGTAAAGTCACTCCATTCCTTTAATTTACACCACACTGGAGCCTGTTCTTGGCTGATAGATTTCTCAAGGTTTTGTGGGTTGAAGTCAAAATTCTGAACAGTAGAGATTGATGAAAGGGGGTTTATGGTGTTATTATGGGTGGTTTGTCTGTTTTAGGATTTGTAGGATACTGTAATAGAGGTTCTTGTTCAAATCCAGACTGAACTATATGGACACTAGGTTGGATTGAGTAGCCACTGAGGTCCCTTTCAGCTGAAAGACTCTCTGGGTCTGTGACCTTCAGCCAGACGGCCTCTGACACCTGACACTCACCAATACCAAACCAAGCTCCTTTTCTCTCCCTCACATCTTTCCTCCTCCTGACTTCAGTCTTTCTGCTTATGGCTGCACTGTTCATTTAGTCTCCCATGTTGCTATCCTTGAGATGCCTTTTGGCTCTTCGTTTTTCTTCATCTCTTGTATCCAATCAATTACTGGGTCTTGTCACTTCTACTCTCACCCCATCTCTTTCATCCTTCCCCTTCCCTCCATTCCCACTGCCTTCCCCACACCCCATCCCTACTATAAATTCTTGGTACCATTTTACTATTGCATTAGCCTCTGAACAGATCTTACCACCTTCATCTCCTCCCTCCAATTCATCCTTCATTTAACTGCTAGAACCATATTTCTCTATTTCTCACTTTCAGGTCACTCCTGAGCTCAAAAAGCTTCACTGGCTCCCTATTGCCTACTGAAAAGTACTGAAACTCTTTGAGTTGGAATTGAGAGCTCTCAGCAGTCTGCTGCCTCCTAGCCTTTCTAGCATCGCTGAGTATTGCTGCCCTTGCCCTCTCTATGAATAGGGAGTGTACTTGTGATTACAGTGGTAAAGGGAATTCCCTTTGCCCATGCAAGTCTGCACCTTCTCTTTTTAAAAAAAATATTTATTTTATTTTTAATCTATGGAATAAAACAAGTATTTCCATAGCATTGTATAATTTTAAAAAAAACAAAGAAAAATTGCACATGAAACTGCAAATCTATTGTGTACAACTTGCTATTCCTTTTAAACACAGAAAACATTCATGTAAATTTCTTTTTTTTCTCCTTTTTTTCTTCCCTCTTTTCCTCTCCCACCCTAGAGAAGGCTACCATTAGACACAAATGTGTGTGTGTGCGTATATATATATATATACACATATACATATATATTTTATATAATATGTATAATATACACATACATACATATATACATATATGTAAAATTATTCTATGCATACTTTTATTTATCAGTTCTTTCTCTGGGTGGAGATAGCATCCTCCGTCCTATGTTCTTTGTAGCTAATTTGGGTATTTATAATAGTCAAAATAACTTAGCTGCTCAATGTTGTTCTTAGAACATTATTGTTGTTACTATATACAATGTTCTCTTGGTTCTGCTCATTTCACTCTTCATCATTTCATGCAAGTCTCTCCATGCTTTTCGAAGATCATCGAGCCCATCATTTCCTACAGCACAGTAGTGTTCCGTCACAATCATACACCACAACTTGTTCCACCATTACTCAATTGATGGGAATCCCTGCAATTTCCAGTTCTTTGCCACCACAAAGAGAGCAGCTATAAATATTTTAGAACACATAGGTTCTTTTCCCTAATCATCTTTGGGAGAAGACCATTCCTATATATCACAAACAAAACCCTGCAAGAAGAGATAGTAAGAGATAGATCATTTAAAATAACTCTAGACAACACAAAATACCTGGAAGTACATCTGCCAAAAACAAGCCCAGGAACTATATAAACAAAATTATAAAAAAAAACTTTTTATGCAAATAAAATCAGATTTAAATAATTGGAGAAATATTAATTATTCATGGAAGGCAGGACCAATATAATAAAAATGAAAATGTTACTTAAACTAATTTATATATTCAATGCTATCCTAGTTAAATTACCAAAAATTATTTTACTGAATTAGAAAAAAAATAATAACAAAATTCATTTGTAAGAACAAAAAGTCAAGAATATCAAAGGAACTAAAGGAAAAAAAATGTAAAGAAAGGAGGTTTAGCAGTACCAGATCTTAAACTATATTATAAGGCAATAATTATCAAAACTATCTGGTACTGCCTAAGAAATAGCAAAGTAGATCAATGAAACAGAGTAGAAGTACAATTTACAGCAGTAAATAAATATAGTAACCTTGCACCTTCTCTTCAACTTAAGAGTCTCAGTAAGTTGCCTGGGGCACTGAGAGTTTAGGTGACTTGTCCAGAGTCACACAGCCAGGAGGTGTCAAAGACAGGACTTGAATCCTAGGCTTCCAGGCCAGTTCTTTCACCCACATTACAAGCCCTAATAGGCTTCCTCTCCAGCAAAGAAGGCCCAGAATAAATGTTTGTTGGATGAATGAAGACATAAATGAATGTCAAAAAAGATAAGAAATGGCACATCAATTACATCTCCTACTCCTAGGGCAGCTTCAAACTTTCAGAATCCTTTCCTCCCTTCATCTCATTTGATCTTCACAACTCCCCCTGAGATCAGTGTTAGTATCCCCATTTTATTGATGAGGAAATGGAGGCTCAGAGAGGATTGGCAGTCAAAGGCAGCTAGGTGGCACCATAGTGCACAGAGCACTGGGCTCTTGAGTTCAACACTTGAGTTCAAATCCAGCCTCAGACATTTACTAGCTGTGGGACCCTAGGAAAATCATTTAATTTTGCTTACCTCTGTTTGCTTCGGTTTCCTAATCTGTAAAGTGGGGATAATATTAGCACTCCCCTCCCAGGATTGTTGTGAGGATGAAATGAGATAATAATTATAAAGTGCTTACTGCATGTGGTGTTTGGCACGTAGTAGGAGCTATATAAACGCCAGTTATTGTTATTACAAAAACACGGGTCTCCCCTGATTCCCAGACTAGGACTATTCTCTTCTACCTTGACTTCTACTTGAAATCACCCTTTTCCACTTTCCCGTGGTCTTGCTTAAGTGAATGAATTGCAATCCATGCTACTGACAGAAACTCCTAAAGAATGGTGGGGAGGGCAGATGTACTGATCACACAGGAGTGCCCCCTCCCAGCAGCGTCTCCTCCCAAAAATGGAAACCCATTGTTTTTGCTCTGTTGTGTTTCTCAAGCAAACTCCTTGTAAGTTAAAGCAGAAGAGCAAGTAGCATCCAAGCACACTGCTGGGTGAGTAGCCTAGCCCTCCCTGCGCTCCTATGATTTCTTTATCACATTGGTAACGCAGTTAAAGCTTCTCTTGACTTCTGTAAGGTGACTTAAAAGCCCCAGTAGGGAAACAAAACAAGCTCATTCTATATGCTGTGTATTATTTATAACACACATTATATAATCAATAGCCAATGGCTCCACACAGCTGGCCGTTTTTCTCCCCCTTTTCTTCTCTCTGTCTCAATATAATACAAGGCAACAGCTATCTAGCAAGTGCCTACTAAGTGTTTAATATGGGGGGCTCAGCACTCGAGATGCAAAGACCAGAACCACACAGTTCTTCCCTTGAAGAACGGGTATTCTATCTGAAAGAAAACATGTGTACACCATTGTGTATATGTAGATGCAACATCTGTGTGTTTGGGGTTGGGGGGGAGGCCAGGAAAAGTTTGTGTACAGGGTGATGCCTGCTCTGTGCTAGGAAGGAAGCTCATGATTCTATGAGGCAAAGGTGGATACTGGAAATGAGAGACAGATCAGGCAAAGGCATGGAGGTGGGAACTTGACTGTCATTTACAGGGGGCAGCTAGCAGGCCAGTTTGACTAGAGGAGAAAGTACATAAAGAGAGGAATATGAAAAGAAAAAAGAAGACCAAGTGAGTAATGAGGAGGCAGATTGTGGAGAATTTCAAATTTTACAAAGCAAGGACCTTGTCTCCAGACTCATGATCAGGAGAGACCATCTTCATATTTCCTGGCACATAGTAAGCTTTTAGTGAATAAATGTTTATTGAATGAATTGGATATTTACTGAGAGCAGGGCCAGCATTTGTGGATGTGATATCAGAAAAGACTTTCTAATAATTAGGGGAATCCAAAAGTAGAATGAGCCATGGGGGTTGGAGAGGTGGGATTGGGGGTCTGGGTTCTCTCTCATTGGAGGCCTTCAAGCAAAGGCTGTCTGGCCACTTGTCAGCTATGTTAGAGAAGGAATTCTTATCCCAATGGTTAGACAAGATGGCCCTAGAGTTCCCTTCTGTCTCTGAGATTCCGAGATTTTGTCATTTATTAGACATAGCTCTGCTTGGGATCTAGAGGACACAATCTCACATCTCTGAATCCCAGAGTCTTTATTTGTGAAAATTAGGGGATCAAACTAAATGGTCCCTCTGGGCTCCCTTTAGGCAGAACAAGCAGAATTCTAGGAAGCAAATGATTTTTTCAAAGGATCATAGCCCCAAAGCAGGACTTGCCCCCCCCCAACCACCCTGGACCCTGATTGGCCGTCTTTGGCTTTCTATTACCCACACTTCCTTTTTATATGCTGTCTTCCTCCTGTCTCCTTGAGAACAGGGGATGTTTTGCTTCCTTCTGTATGTTCCCCCAGCAATTAAGCATTGTGCCAGGTATGGAGTAAGTACATAAAAATGCTGTATCTAGCCATCTATCTATTCCTCTATCTATTTTATCATCTATCTGTCATCTAGCTAGCTAGCTGTATCTGTGCTAGGATGGAAACTCATGCTTCTGTGTACAGAGTAAGTGTATAAAAATGTTGTATCTATCCATTCATCTATCTGCTTACCTATCATCTAGCTATCTTATCTGTCTGTCTATTGTAAGATGATAGATTTATAGCTAGAAACATTTTTGAGATCACCTAATCCAACCCCTGAATTTCTAGATTAGTTGAAGTCATAGTCAGCCAGCACTTTTTAAGCACTCACTATGTACCAGGCACTATGCTAAATGCTGGGGATACAAAGAGAGGCAAAAGACTGTCCAGGCTATCAAGGAGCTCATAGTCTAATGGGGGAGACAGCATGTAAACAACTGTACAAACAAGCTCTAGGCAGGATAAATTGGGGATGGTCACAAAAGGGAGGCTAAGATTAAGGACTGGGAAAGGTTTCTTGCAGAAGATGGCTGAGATTTGAAGGAAGCCAGGGAAGCCAAGAGGAGGAGATGAGGGTGGAAGGCAGTTCATGAATCTGAGGCTGAGAGGATCATATCCCCTGTAGCTCCTGGCACAATTGTCAGAGCTCTGTAAATCTCTAGAGCTCTCATGTGGAGGGGGCTGCTTATTCCAACAGTAAGAAAAGGAGGCCAAAGAGGAGAAGGAGCAGCATGCCTCCAGGGCTAGCCCCAGTGCTGTGCAGCCCTGGATCTCCCTACACCCCACCCTGACCGGAGCATTCCAAAGCAGAATTTACTTAAAGCAAAGAAATGCTTCTGGTGCCTTCCAGCATTTCAAACACCCTTAGCAGTCAAGACCTTTCCCAAGGTGGACATTTTGCTGTCCATAGGTTTTTTTTTCTCTTTCTCATTATAAAAATCTGCTGATTCGTGGAATTTCACAGTGTCCATTTCCCTCTATTGTAGCATTCCCACACATTCTTGGCACTAGGCACTGCCTCATCAGTGACCCAACCAGATAAGACATTTTTATAAAGCATAGACACTGGATTTAACATATACATATATATGTGTATATACATACATACATATGCATGCATATATGTGCAGATTTATGCCAACCTATACTAATACACACACACACATATATACACACACACACATATATATATATACACACACATATATATGTGTGTATTTGTGTGGCCAGTTTGTGTTTATGCATATGCAGACATGAAGGGGCTCAATCATTTCTACATTGGGAAATCCCAGGGTGGAAATATCATCCATCAATGCAGATCTCAGCCCACCTATGACTTAGTACAGAAGTTTTTAACTTGGGGTCCAAGAATTTTTTTCTTTTTTTAAAATATTTTAAAAACTATATTTCAATATTATTATTTTCCTTTGTAATCTTATGTGCTTTATAATATGCATTTAAAAATATGATTTTGAGAAGTGATCTGTAGGCCTCCGTAAACTTCCATGGTCCATAGTCCATAGACTGTCTCAGGGGTCCATGTCATACAAAAGGTTAAGAACCTGGATCAGGGGGCCTCAAAGACATATTGGATAGTGTGCTGGATTTTGAAGTCAGGAAGACCTGAGTGTAGGACCCCAGACAAGTTCCTTGACCCCTCTTTGGTCAACTTCCTCATCTTTAAAATGAAGATTTGGGATAATATTACAAAGACAAACAATTTTGAAAGACTTGAGAGCTTGATTCCAGGAGCTCAGTGGTAAAGCAGGCTATTTACTTTCTGACAGAAAGGCGACGGACTCAGGGTGCAGAGGGAGACATGATTTTTAGGATATGGCAGATTAGGGGATTTGTCTTGTTTGTCTAGTGATGTTTGTTGCGAGGATTTTGTTTTTCTTTCTTTTTTCCAATGGAGGTTGGAAAGAGGAAAGACTGGACAGGAATAACATGATTTTAATTGAAACAAATGATTTTTTTTAAAATGAGAAGGTTGGACTTGATGGAATCTAAGGACCCTCCCAGCTGTGAAGGTGTCTGGTAGACAAGCCCTGAGGCATATAGAGGTGAAGAGACTTGTCCAGGGTCATGTACTTAGAGCCAGAGATGGACTAGGAAGTTAAGGCTCAATGCATCCACGCCTAAGATCTCATCCACTAGATTGCCTTAGTTCTCCATGTACATGCATAGAACAAAATCCCTTGCGCCAGCACATTTGTATGCACAGGCAGACACAATTCTATTTATTTATCCATACACATTGTTCTATGTTCCTCATTTTTATTAGCATATTAACTGAAGTATTGTATTTTTGAAGAGCCTCTGAGTAGCTAAAGATTTGGCAGGAATGGAGTTGCTAGTGATAATGATCAGAAAATGGCCTGAGGCAGATGTTCAAAGAGTTATACATGGGTTCTAATAAGGGTGCAAAAAGGAACTCATAAGCAAAACACCCTAGAGATGCCGCCTACTCATTAGCTCTCAACGAACTGAAAACAGGATGCCTATTCCCTTTCACCCATAAATCTCCTGCTAAGTACCCTTATTCTGTAGGGCCAATGACCTTCCTCCCAGCCAGCCCCCTCCCTCCTCCCTCACACTTCCCAGAATACCCCTCCCCCAGTCGCAGATTGTCTCCAGATCCTGGGCCAAGCCAAGGTTTGTCCCCAAAGGCCTCCAGCTGTCACCCCTCCCCATCCTGATGAATAAGACATATGGCACCCTGCTCTTAGTAAGTAGTTGCAGTTCATCTGATCTAGCCTGCTGAGCACAGCTCAAGGGTATTCAGGCTCTTGGATTATCCTTGCTGGGGCAGAAGGAATTGATCCAACATGAAAGTCTTTGATTAGATCTATGAGGGTAATAGTGAGCCTTTGGAAATCTCAGCTGGAAAGCTTAGAATTTCCTTCATCACTATCTACTTGGAAAGCTAAACATTCCTAGACATATGTTTTAAATTAATGTTTTATTGAGCCTTTAAAATAATCTTTAACACTTCCTTAAGATACCCTCTACCACAATAGAATCGTCTCTTGTAGTAAACTCCCATAGTTGAAGGTAGAAATCTTACACATTGGCCATATCTGGGAACCTATGCCTCATTAGAAGCAACATCCAGATGCAACAGTGGACAGAGTGCTGAAGCTGGAGGCAGGAAGACCTGAGTTCCAATCTTCCTTCAGACACTTACTAGCTGTGTGACCCTGGGCAAATCACATCACTGCTCTGTGCCTCAGTTTCTTCATCTGTAAAATGATGATAATAATAGCACCTACCTCCTAGAGTTGTAGTCAGGATCTCATGAAAAACTACATGTAAAATACTTTGCAAACCCTAAAGCCCTCCATAATGCTAGCTATCATCATCATTCTATACTTAATCTCCTTAATGAAAGGATTTGTCTTGTGAAACTTGGACTCAGTCAAAAGTCTGCACCCAAGGACCTGGAGGACCACATGTGGCCTTGAGGTCACAGATTCCTCACCCCTGGCCTGGATGACGGCCAACCCGATAGGGTAGAGGAGGTGGAACTGGTCCTAAGGTCTCTTCCAATTCTGAGACTGGTTCTGCGAAGGTCCAATATGAGTGACACAGACAATAACCACTACCTAGGAGCCTAATGGAAGGAGAGAATGAATAGAAAGGAGCATGAGATCGTGGGGTTATAGAATTCTCTAGATCATAGACCTGGAGTTGAAAGGGACCCTTGAGATGCTTAAGTTCATCTCCTTCATTTTATAGAGAACAAAACTGAGGTCCGACCAGGTTAAATGATCTACCTGAGGTTATCCAGGTAGTATCAGAAGCAAGATCAGACTCAGGTTTGAATGGCTCATGTGAAGCATTCCAAATTCAGCACTTGTATCATGCTGTTTTCCTTGACCCAGGATTAGACATACACACAATATAGAAGAGAGGTCCTGCCTGTCCATGCCAAGGTCATGGGTGTCAGGGACCAAGTTCTCAACCCTGATTCCATACACACACATGAGTCTGGACTTCGATGGTAATTCAGAGGTGTCAGTCCCCAGTAATCTAGGACTAGTCTTCTACGATGAATTATATGGAATTGTGCATCTGATGAGCAGAACTGAGGGGAGAGTCCAGAAGGGAGCAGAAATTGTGAGGTAGGATAGGTTTGCTGTCTTCCAGCATTATGTGAGGCAGCTAGGTAGCATGGCGGATAGAGCTCTGGACCTGAAGTAAGGAAGAACTGAGTTTAATCCTATCTAAGACACTTAGGCAAGTTACTCTCAGCTTCAGTATTCTCATCCATAAAATGGGAATGATGATAATAATAGCATTTACCTCCCAGGGTGGTTGGGAGGATAAAAGGAATTTATAAAAGCACTTTATAAATCATAAAGCACTGTAAAAAATGTAAGTTATTATCATCATCTTCATCATTGGCATCCTCCTCTCTGGTTTCCAAAGAAAGTCTGAACAACTTTTCATCTGGCACCGATGTGAACTACCTCCCACTATGTTCCAAAAGTGAATTATGTAAAAGCTTTCATTTCAACCAGGCTTTTGAAACTGTTTTTCTCCTCCAACAAATATCAGCTAATTGGTAAAGATCCCACAAGGACCAAGCAGGGACAGAATCAAATGGCTCATCATTAAGGCGGACCCGCAGGTTCATTAATTTGCTTCCACTTTGAATGGAGTCCAGTGTGGAAGAAAGGTCTCTTGTGAGGGTGCGGCTTCTTTGTTCTGTTTTAGATCTTGGTGAGATGATCCAAGTGCTAAAAGACCTTGAATCATAAAAAGGGGAAGGGAAAAAAAAGGCCACAATGCAGGTGGAGAAGAGGGAGGGTCTTGGCAGCCTGTCAAGTGACAGGGGGAAACACCATGGTTGGAAGTACAGGGCCTTGACCCCTGCTCAGTTTCCCTGATCCTGCTCTCAGACGCATTTTCCTCATTCACAATACAGACTCTTGGCTGACTTCTAAGATCTTTCAGCCCAGCAAAAGCTAGAATCATAGAATTAGAGCCGGGAGGCATGGTAAAGATGATCTAGGCCACACCAGTCATTTTTACAGAATGGAGAAACTGTGGGTCAAAGAGGACAGCTGATTTGTCCAGAACCGAGACGGGCAAGGCCAAACCTAGGATCTAGGCCTCCTGACTCTGGAAGGCTAGGCTTCCCTGATGCCAAGCTAAATTTGACCAAGGCCTTTGAGCCCAGATAGAGTTAGGCCATCTTTTCAGACAGCAAGTGATCCTGAAGGTTTTTAAAAGACTATAAATGCAAAAAATCAAAGAATCAAAGAAGAGAGACAAATAGTAACCATGCTCCCTGTTTCCTCGTTCCCTGTATAGGCAGATATCTAAATGTTTCTGATTCATCTCTGTGAGCTGGTTGGAAAACAAATGACCAAACAAGCCTCTTTAGCTGAAGGCAGCTTGCTAGTCCAGTGGATAGAGTACTGAACTTCAAACCAGAAAGACCTGGGTTCAGATCCTGCCTTAGACACTTAGTAGTTGAGTGGCCCCACTACCTAGGATTGTTGCATGGACAAAATGAGATATTTGTAAAGCACTCTACAAATGTCAAAGCACTAGGTGATAGCTAGTATTATCATTAGATATAAGTTCATAGAGTGAGATCTAAAAGGGACCTTGGAGGTGATCTAGTACAAACTATTATTTTACAGACGAGGAAATTGAGGTCCAGATAAGTTAGGTGACTAGCCCAAGGTCAACCAGTTGATAATTTTCAGAACCACAATTCAAACCCAGGAGCTCTGACTTCCAAATCCAGAATTATTTCCACTGCCCCAAGCTATCCTACTATCGACAAACTTCCTGGGCTGATTTCATTTTTGCATATTATTTCATGTGGCATCTCAGAGCTTTTCTAATTGATTCATAAAAGATCCCTAATCTCAGATTCCTGTTTTGTGTTTTGTTTTATAGGTGTTAGGCTTCTCCAAGAAGAAAAGCATAAAATGATTATGGAAGATGAAGAAAAGGATGGAGAAAAGATTCCTATTTGAAGGATTTTTTTCCTTCTGAAAGTTCTCGTGAATTGGCTAAAATGACTTTCAGTAGCGACCTAGTGTATGTACATGTTTTTCTTTCTACTCCTATCTTCCCATAGTCAACCTTCCAGAGTTAGTCCTCTTTGATCAAGACATATACATGATATATATGTGTATATATATATATATACACATACACACATACATGAATACATACATTCATATATACATGTACACACATCTACATATATACATATATAGGTATGCACACATATCAGATGGAAAGTAATTCTGATTTTCTTTTTTCTATCTTACTCCTCAATAGTATTTCCATACCATTGTGCAGATCTACTATAAGTACCTTATCTTCCTGACTTCCAGCCTCTCCCCCAACCTCCACCTCCACTTATTAATTACCCTATTAATCAGTGTGACTTCTGACAGTATCAATGACAGTTTCGGGGAGGGAAAAATTGGGGCCAGGTTGCTGCTGGAGCATACAACATTCTACCAACCCACCATCTGACCAAGTCATGAGCCAAAATAACGGATCTAATGGACCAATAGAGCTTGCCAATACACATTTGCAAGTCGTTGGGCAATGGAGTGAGTCCACATATCTCATCCTTGATACAGGAGTGGGGAACCTCTGGCCTCAAGGCCCACATGTGGCCCTCTAGGTCCTCAAGTGCAGCCCTTTGACTGAATCCAAACTTCACAGAATAAATCCTTTTATGAAGGGGATAATATATATATGTGTGTGTGTGTATGTGTGTGTGTGTGTGTGTGTGTGTGTGTATGTGTGTATATATATATTATATATTGTATATATTATATATATATATATTATATATAATATATCATATATATTATATATATATATATCCCGTGAAGTTTGGATTCAGTCAAAGGGCCCCACTTGAGGACCTAGAGAGCCACATGTGGTCCTCGAAGTTGTAGGTTCCCCACCCTTGGCTTAGAATGTGACCTTTATGATGGTCAGAAAACATCACTGGATTCTAGAACCCAACTCCATAGACACAGAACGTTGTCCTCATTGTCCCTAAAGCCAGGGATACTGTCATTCTTCACCTCTGCTTCTTCATTTCCTTGGCTTTCACTACAGTTACCTACCATCTACTCTCTACTCATCTTGTGTGTAGCTAGTTGTTAACATGTTGTCTCCTACATTAGAATGTGAGCTCTTGGAGGGCAGGGACTATATTTACCTTTCTTTGTGTCTCATAGAGCTTAGGACAATATCTGGCACATAGTAGGTGCTTAATAAATGATTTTTGAATGACTTACAATATCTGATTAATTTCATAAAACAACTAACTTTTTTTCCTTTTGGAAAGTTTTAATGAAGGCAGTGGTCCCAATTCAATGTGACTTCCCTTCTACATAAAGTAAAACAAAATTAAAAAGCAAACAATAAAACAAAGAAAATAATTTTTTAAAATATATATATATATATATATTGCAAATAGAATTCGTGAAATATTTCTAACTTTAAGGCAATCTGTTGATTACCAAGGCAGGGTAGTGATCTCCCAGCCAGTAAAACAACTAACTTTATAATCAGCCTAAGTTTACACCAAGAGGAGACACTCTATCAGTCAAAGGCACAAAGGAGGTTCCCATGATTTGAGACCATTAATTCAATTTATATCAACTGAGCTTTAGCTTTTTTCCAGAGATTATTTACTATATTAAGGGATACACTGGTACATCCTCGTACTCATATAGGGAATGGTCCTGTGTGGTCTTCAGGAGATCTGGGGAATACAGAGAACAGTAAGAAATTAGCCCTTCAGGAAAAGATAAGACCTATACAAAAAGAACTCTTCTTAAAGCATCACTTGCGTGAAAAAAAAATAATAATGAGAGAGATACAGAGTGCCCTGGAAATTTAGGGGATGAAATGTCTACCCATTGAACCCTGTAAACCAAAGGGAATTTGCATCTACCCATTGGTTACTAATTTCTGGATAATGAAAATGAATAAATGAACATTTATTGTGCCAAATACTGTGCAGGATACTGGAACAGGTGAAAATGAGGTTAAGGCATTATTATATAAATAAGGGTGATCATTATTATAGTCATTAGGGATTAGAAGTAGATAATTTCAGAGATAATGTCTCCCTTCATTTTAGAGCAAGCATTTCCTGAAAAGAACACCCACTGACATCAAAGAAAACTATATCTGCTAGTTCATTCCAAAAGAAGCCACTACCTTAATGAAAGGAGCCCCAACTCTAATTGGCCAACTAAGGCAGGAAATTGCTCACCAAACTTGGGTTTCCATGAGGACAGGAGACAGGCAATTTGTAAGACTTTGCTGCACTTCAAAAATGCCAAGGAACATTCTAGCCCTCCTTTGAATCCAAGCTCCCTTTCAAAGCCATTGGCAGAGATCACAGCAGCCAACTTCTGATGCCTAATTATCACTTAGGCAGACTGGAGTTATTGGGGGATAATTTGGAAGGAGCGTCATAAAGGACTCAAGCAGAGTTTTCTTTCAAATGCAATTTCTTTTAGATGCCTGTGTTGTGGCTGATGTTGTCTTAAGCCAGAATAGATTGGGAGACCATGTGGTTCTGAAAATTGAATGCAATTATTTCTGTTAACTTAAAGTTGCCCTTTTGTAATTAATATTCTAGCTTCTATGCCACCCCTGGACCAAAGATGAGTTCAGACCCCTTGCAAGTCATGAATGTGCAAATAGAATCAGAAAATTCCATGATATGTATATTATCAAAGACACAGTTAATATATACATCCCTATCCTATCCTTATTCTATTACTGGTCATGTGAGAGAGGCTTTGACCTACCTTGACAGCATTCACAGAGATCCAAGACTCCACACAGACCAATTCTATTTGCCAAATTCAGACCCGTGGAGCAAGTTCAGTATTCTGGAACTAAATTCTTAAATTGGAACTAAATCTGGTTCTTAAATCTGGAACTAAATGAATGGTTTAAGTATGAAATTAAATAAAAAGCAAGAGACCACTGATCAGCATGTTCTTCTGGCTATGTGACAAGAGGAAATAGGTGTTTCTTCCAATAATCAGTAGATAGAGCCCTGGGGAAAAAAAGATACAAAATGTAAATCATGTATCACAAAATCACTCTTTTAAAAAAGGCTTTGTAAATTCAAGCCATTAGCTTATCTGCTTCATAAATCTGTACTTTATTTGTTTAAGGAACACTTGGAGAACCTTTATCTTTCACATTGAATACTCAGAAAAGCTACCCCAGGTTAAAAAGTACTTTCTGGTTTAATAACCAATCAAAACCTTATCTCAGGAGCTTCCACCATTGTGTTTATTTTTACTGGTCAGCCAGTAGACACAATTAGTTTAAAGTAAAGACATTTAATGAAATAGTATAATAAGGGAAAAAAAGTAGGGGCAGCTAGGTGGTGCAGTGGATAGAGCATGGGTCCTAAAGTCAGGAGGACCTGAGTTCAAATCCATCCTCAGATACATAACACTTACTAACTGTGTGACCCTAGGCAAGTCACTTAACCCCATTGCCCAGCCAAAAAACAAAAAAAGAAGAGAAAAGAAAGAAAAAAGAAAAGAAAAAAAGAAAAGAAAGTAGCAGTATAATGTATCTCCCCCACCCCAGTCATAAACCTGGATCACATTATCCCACAAATTCACCATTTATGATTAATATCCATAAGAATTATAGGTTCCTTATTTATAGGGAACATATATGGTGAGGTCACATGTGTGAAGGGGCAATTAGTGTCTGTGCTGCTGTAGAGTCACTAATACCTTCTAGTAAGGTTGTTTCACTTGTATTTCTCCACACTGAACATCCTATTGACCCTGCTCCCCACTGGGCTTGGTAAGACTTTCCCTTTTGCTGCTACCTAATGAACTTCAGCTATATTCCTCAAGGAAATGCTCCATCTTTCTGTGTAGAAAGAGAAATTTGTTCTTTTGGATAAGAATCCAGACAGAAAACTTAAGGATTTTTTTTTAGAAGTGCCTTAATACCCTTAGTCAGAATTTTCATATATTACCAACAAAACCCAGCAGGAAGAGATAGAAAAGAAATTCTATTTAAAATAACTATGGACTCTGCCTGCCAAGACAAACCCAGGGACTATATGAACACTATTACAAAATATTTTTCATACAAATAAAGACAGATCTAAACAACTGGGTAGGCTGAGTAGGCTGAGACATTATAATAAAAATCACAATTCTACCTAAATTAATTTACTTATTATGTGTCATAACAATCAAAGTACCAAAGATTTATTTTATAAAGCTAGAAAAAATAATAACAAAATTCATCTGGAAGAACAGAAGGTCCAAAATATCAAGGAAATGATCCAGGAATCATCTAGGAATCAATGAAAAAAAAATGTGAAGGAAGATGGACTAGCAGTACCAGATTTCAAACTATATTACAAAATGGTTATAAAAAATAATCTCATAACCTCATAGGGAGGTGTATCAGTGGAATAGATTGGGTACATGATAAATAATAGTAATTGACTGTAGTAATCGACTGTTTGATAAATAAAGATTCAAGATCTTGGCCCAAATGTCAGGTAAAATGGATAATTTTGATTACACAAAATCTATTTTGCACAAACAAAACCAATGCAGCCAAAATTAGAAGGAAAGCTAGAAACTGGGGAAAAAATTTACAGCAAGTTTCTCTGATAAGAACTTCATTTCTAAAATATATCAGCCACATTTATAAAAATAAGAGCCATTCTCCAATTGAAAAGTGGTCAAAGGATATAACAAGGTAGATTTCAGAAGAAGAATACAAAGCTATCAATAGTCACATAAAAATGCTCTAAATCACTATCGACTTGAGAAATACAAATTAAAACAACTTTGAGGTGCCATCTTATATATCTTAGATGGGCTAACATGAGAAAAAAGAAAAATGATAAATGTTGGAGAGAATGTGGAAAAATCAGGAAATTGATGGACTATTGGGTAGAATATGGACTGGTCCAACCATTCTAGAGAACAATTTGGAACTACATCCAAAGGGCTATAAAATTGTGCATACTCTTTGACCAGTAATATCCCTACTAGGTCTGTATCCCAAAGAGATTTAAAAAAAGGAAAGTGACCCAAATGTACAAAAATATTTATAGTAGTTTTTTTTTTGTTTTTGTTTTTGTTTTGTTTTGTTTTGTTTTGTTTTGCGGCAGCAAAGAATTGGAAATTGATGGAATGCCCATCAGGTGGGGAATGATTAAACAAGTTGTGCTATGATTGGAATGGAATACTATGGTGCTAGAAGACATGATGAATGGAATGGCTTCAGAAATACCTGGGAAGACATATAAACTGATGCAAAATGAAGCCAGCAGAACCAGGGGAACATTGTACACAGTAAAAGCAATATTGTAATAATAAAATTGTGAGAGACCTAGTTATTCTTATTAATACAATGGTCCAAGACAATTTCAAAGGACCCATGATGCTATCCACCTCCAGAGAGAGAACTGATGATTTCTGAGTGTGGATTGAAGCAGATTTTTTTCACTTTCTTTATGTTTTCTGCTCTTTATTGGTTTTATTTGGCAACATGACTTACATGGAAATATGTTTGGCATGACTTCATATAACTAATTGATAAAATATTGTTTGCAATCTCAAAAGGTGAGGGGGGAGAATTCAAAGACCTCAAAAAATTGTTACATGAATGTCAAAAAGAAAGGAAAAAATAAGGGAGGGAGAGAGGAAGGAAGGGAGGAAAAGAAAATGAAGCTTAATTTAAAAAAACAAAAGAAATTGACAATAATACCTCTGAGGAGCCCACTCCTTTGATTCCTAAATAGCATGTGATGGAATAATAAGTGCATCATTACATTGGTGATCATTTATCTCTGTTGCCAGTTCCCCTGCACTCTTCTTTTTAAATTAATTTTTTCAGTCAACCAAAATCTGCCTTGTCTCCCTTCCACCTCCTTTCCCCCATGCTTCCAATTAAGAATGTAAGAAAAACAAAATCTCTCTTAAAACATATGTAGTTGAGCAAAATAATCCCATATCCACCATGTCCAAAAAAAAAAGTCTTAACCTCCTCTCTGAGTTTTTCATCTCTCTATCCAGAGTAGAGGGATCATGTTTCATTATAAGTCTTCTGGAATCATGGTTAGTTATTACACTGATCAGAATTACCAAGTCTTTTAAAGCTACCTATCTTTATAATAATGTTATTGTATAAATTGTTTCCCCAGTTCAGCTCATTTCACTCTGTATCAGTCCATATAAATCTTCCCAGTTTTCTCTGAAACCATCTCTTTCATGATTTTTACAACACAATGATATTCATATGCCATCACTTATTCTGGCAGCAGTGGATATAGCACTGAGCTTAGAATCAGGAAGACTTATCTGCATGAATTAAAATTTGGTCTCAGACACTTACTAGCTATGTGATCCTGAGCAAGTCACTTAACCCTGTTTGCCTCAGTTTCCTCATCTGTAACATGAATTGGAGAAGGAAATGGCAAAACACTCCAGAACCTTTGCCAAGAAAACTCCAAAATGGGGTCACAAAGAGTTTGACAAGACTGAAACAACTGAACAAGAACAAATCAGTTATTCCGCCGATGATGATGATGATGATGATGGTGGTGGTGGTGGTGATGACACTAATATAAGATAGAATGTCCTCCTGAGATTTTAACAAAGACTGGAATTCTCTAGAGGCAAAAAAGGTATTTAAGTAGAAAGGGGAAAGCTTTCAGATGCAAAACAAAACAAAACAAAACAAAACAACCCTCTTTCCCACCCTACAAAGCGGCAAAGGCTTAAGTAGGTCAATTACATAGGAAGAGACCTGTGAGAAAATGGAGGTGTCTAGTGCCTTGGGTGCTTTCATACAATTGTTTCTAGCCATTCACCAGCATAAGATCCCTGAAAGGGGTATGGGAACTAGAACTGCCTGAATTAGGACTGATGCCCTTAAGGCAATGTGGAGTACCTTACTGAGAGAAGGAGCTTTCGACCCAGGAAGGATTGTAGAAGAGAAGTTAGGCATCTCCTACCTCCTACTTGGAGGTAACAAACCTCAGAACTGGGGCTCTGAAAAAGTCAGGGAAGAGAGGTTCTTGCCAATCTTAGGTTAAAGTGTATTGCCTTGGCTCGAAGAATACCATAACATTGCAGTTAAAAAGCACTTAACACACCAGCCAAAAAGAGGCAATACCACCCCGTCAAGCCACTGCCTGAAGATGGGGAAAAGACTGATCCAAGTAAGAAGTGAACCGAGCAGCGAAGTAATCTGCTTTGCCCAGGCTAGAGAGAGCTGCTTTTCTAGCCACAAAAGGATCTAGTCCAACTGAGCAGCAGAGAGATGTTTCTATGACTGGTGCCACACCCCACAACAAACTTCTTGCTAACTCTTCATAGAAATAAAGGACCTCAAGCCCCTGAACCTCTGGATTTGTGAATTGCTTGTGTTCCCTGGCAGCGAAGTGGCACCACAGTGGATAGAGAGAACCCTGGGCTTGGAGTCAGGAAGACCTACATTCATATCCAGCCACAGACACTTCCTAGCTGTATAGCCCTGGGCAAGTCATTGAATCTCTATCTGCCTCAGTTTCCTCAACTGTAAAATAGGGGAGACAGCAGCACCTTCCTCCCAGGCTTGTTGTGAGGATCAAAAGAGTCAATATTTGTAAAGTTCTTAGAACAGTGTTTGACACATAATAAGCAACCTGCAAATGCAGTTCCTGAACATGTGCTTCGTTATTACGGTACTTTCCACTTAATACTCAATTCCTCCTCCCCACCTACCCCACCTCCACCAGACTCTGAACGTATTTGTGTGCAGCCCTGGTTTGGAGGAAATTACGTTATAACCACTAGCCTTGCTATGCTATTTGAGTAATTGCCTCTGACAAAGAACTAAGTTAACTGGCCGATAATTTTGTGCATGAGCATTGGTAGGGGCTTGTGAACTGGTCACCCACAGGTTTACCTGCTCAAACTCTCAGAGGAGTAGCAGCCACCCCTCAGGACTTAACCTGAAAGTGTTGATGTAGATTGGTGGAGGGAGCCTAGAGATGGGTAGTGGAGAAGGAGGAGGAGGGGGAAGGAGGAGGAGGAGTGGTGTTGGTGGTGGTGGTGGTGGTGGTATTAGTAGTAATAACTAATAAGAATAATAATAAGATGAACTATGACTTCCTCATAATGACTTAGCACAAATCCACCCACCCAACTGACTGTTCCCTTTGTGTCCAATTCTGTAATAATCCCTATTCTAAGGAATTTTAGAACGTATCATGGATCCCAGAGAACCTATTTTTTCCTAATACAAGAAAAGTTTGTATTTGCCAAAAAGCTCTGCTCTGATCTGAGGCCTTTCCATGTTTCCATCAACCCAGAAGGAACTAATGTCCATCCCCCAAACTCATATTCCTGTCTGTTCAGAGGAGGCCCCAGGTTTCTCTTGCCCATCAACCATGAAACTGCCCTCCTTCTGGGCATCTCTTAGGTGTGAGCATCCATGCATTAGTCTCAACCCCAAGCCTCTCATGTTTAACTCAATGAGTGGCTGTGTGTATGTGTGTGGGTAATGGATGGGTTTTAATATGAGATGTTTACACTTTCAATCTGGGATGTACTCCATGCCTGCTAGAACAGGAATGAAGTCTCCCACGACTCCTCGAGCAGAGCAGAAGCCAAATCTCAGCCAGGCTTCTGCGGCTCCATGCCGAAATGCAGCAATAAAAAACAGACTAGCAAATCAACTGGGTGCAGTTCTAAACAAATCCACATTCATAATTTGTAACGGTGCCGCCATTACAAAGCCCCTCCTGGAGGGCCGTGCCAACCATGGAAGAGAGGTTTTTATCGAGGAGTTTGGTGAAGGATCTCTCTACCTGGGCCAAAGAAGAACACATTTTTGCCTTCCTATTTTCAATACAATTCAGCTCAACAACATTGTTTTGGAAGCGGTTGAATATCTGAACCCAGCAAGCAGTCATGAATGGCTCGTTTCAATTCATTTCAATGCTTTATCTTCTGCTCCTTGTATCCCCAGCGCTGAGCACGGTGCTTTGCACATAGTGAGCATTCAATAAAGTCTTATTCATTCATTAATCCATTTATGCATTCATTTATTAAGGGCCTGTTATGTTCCAAGCACCATACTAGGCACTGGGGATGCAAAGGCAAAAAAAAAACAGAGACACTTTTTTGCAACAGAGAAGCTTATGTTTCACAGGTGGAACAACATGTCAATTATAATCATTCAACAAACATGTGTCAAGTGCTAACTGACTGTTATGTGTCCAGCACTGTGCTTAACCCTGGGGTTACCAAGAGAACAATAAAACAATCCTGCCCTGCAGGAGCTCATATTCCATTGGGGTGACAATTTGTATACACATAAAATATATTCAGAAAACATATAAAATAAATTCAAAGTAATATGGATTTCTATTCTGATGATGCCCAGAAATGTGGAAATGAAAGGTTTTTTTTGAGGATTTAGAGAGTGCTAACAACTTCAGAGAAGCAGACAAGTCTCAGTGTAGGGCAGGGGTGGGGAACCTGTGGCCCTCTAGGTCCTCAAATGTGGCTTTTTGACTGAATCCCAACTTCACAGAACAAATCCTTTTATTAAGGCCTCGAGGCTGCAGGTTCCCCATCCCTTGTGTAGGGAATACCACCTGAGCAGTACTTTGAAGGAAGTTAGGGAACTTATGAGGAAAAGACAAGGAGAGAGTGTTTGTCAGGAATAGGGAATGGGGCCAGAGATTATAGAATCCTGGGATCATAGATGATGGGCCAGACCCAGGGATCTTAGAAATTATCTAGCCTAATCGACTCATTTTACAAAAAAGGAAACTGAGGCCCAAAGAAGCTGAGCAACTTGTCCAAAGTCACACAAGTAGAAATGGACAAATTAAACTGAAACTCTTGGTCTCCAAATCTGGTGCTCTTTCCCGTGCTCCCTCCCAGGACTCAGGAATAGGAGGGAAACTTTGATCCTGCATTCTTTATAATTACTTCAAGTGTAAAGTTGTTATTTAGAGAACTAAACCCAACTGGTCCTGTTAAACTGGCCCCTCACCTAAACCAGCAAATTAACCCACTCTGGTTTCCTAAAGCAAAGGTTCGGATTCATTCTACATGAAGTCCTTCCTGAAATGCACCCCCTTGAAGGTTCTAGTGCGTTCCCACTACATTCATCTTGTCCTGCTATTATACATGCCTAAAGATGCACATTCTTGTAGATTGTAAGCTCCTTGAGGGCAGGAACTGTTGTCACTTTTATCTTTATATCCCAGAACCTAGCACTGGGACTGAAACACAGTAGGAGCTTAATAAATGCTAACTGCCATAATTCCAGAAGACTCATGATGAAAAGAGGCTACCTATCTCCTAAGAGGTGATGGACTCAGAGAAAGACAGACAGACAGACTTGGACAATGTGGCAATTTCTTTTGCTTGACTATACTTGTTTAGAATGGGGGAGGGGGTTGTTTTTCTTTCTTTCTCAATGAAAAAGGCAAGGGGAAAAAAAGGCAGATTGTCATTTAGTGAGAAAAATTAACTTAAAAATTCTCATTGATTAATTTGCTAAGTGAGATCCCTTCCAATAGAAATAGTGGGTGGTGTTCTTGGCTTAACACAAGAGGGTTATGAGGTCACTGGTTCTGCCAAACAATTTGCATTGACTATTTTTTAATAATTTATTTATTTCTAGTTTTCAAAATTCACTTCCATAAGATTTTGAGTTTTAAATTTTCTCTCCCTTCTTCTCCTTTCCCCTCCCCAAGACAGCATGTAATCTGATGTAGGCTCTACTTATACATTCATATTAAGCATATTTTCACATTAGTCATGATGTAAAGAAGAATTAGAACTAGTGGGAGGGACCACTAGAAAGAAGAAATAAAACAAAACAACAAAAGAAAAGGAGAACAAATAGTATGCTTCCATCTGCATTCATACTCCATGGTTCTTTTTCTGGATGTGGATAACATTTTACATCATGAGTCCTTTGGAGATGTCTTAGATCCTTGCATTGCTGAGAAGAGCTAAGTCTATCAAAGTCAGTCATCGAACAATGTGGCTGTTACTGTGTACAATGTTCTCCTGGTTCTGCTCATTTCCCTCAGCATCAGTTCATACAAGTCTTTCCATGTTTTCCTGGTCTGCCCGCTCCTCATTTCTTATAGCACAATAGTATTCCATTACATTCATATACCACAACTTGTTCAGCCATTCCCCAATTGATGAGCATCTCCTCAATTTCCAGTTCTTTGCCACCACAAAAAGAGCTGCTATAAATATTTTTGTACATGTGGGTCCTTTTCCCATTTTTATGATCTCTTTGGGATACAGACCTAGAAGTGGTATTTGCATTGATTATTGACTTCAATTTATAAGACTATTAGAAATAGCCATTATATAAGAAAAGAAAAATATATAGACCCATTTCATCTCCAGGTAAGCTGTGAATAGTGAAAAATCATGTACAGTCCCAGAAAGTGGGGGAGGCAAGATAAAAGATAAAACCAAAGGCCAGGTCTATACCTGTAAGGACCAGAGGCTGACACAAATTCTTCCTTGCCTTATGAAGAATCCATTAACTGAATTGTGCCCAGTTATTTGGGCTGTGAACGTGTTTGGATGGAAGAAAACAGAAAATACAGAGGTCAGGGATCATAAATATAGATCAACCAATGAAGGATCATTAATTATACATTTACTCTGTGCCATGCATGGCAGATGGGGCCAAAGGGATACTACAAGCAGAGAAGTCACAGAGTTCTAAGGAGTGTGGTGCTGTGACAAGTATGAGGACATGGTGTGAAATGGTGACTCCATTATTTGATTCACTATCTATGTCACCTTGGGGCAAGTCACTTACCCACTTTGGGCCTCAATTTCTGCATCTGTCAACTGAGGTGGTATGATTTGATGATCTCTAAAGGCTGTTCTCGTAATAATTGATGATGACAAGGGCAATGATTGCAGCTAGAATGCACATGGCACTTTAAGGCTTGCACAATACTTCACATGTCATCTCATTTGATTCTCACAGCACCTGAGTTAGGAGCTGTTATTGTCCTCATTTTACAGATGAGGAAACCAAAGAAGACAATGGTTAAGTGACTTGCCCAGGAACTCACAGGGAGTGTCTGAGGACAGATTCGAACGCAGGTCTTCCTGATTCCAGGCACTCCAGCGCTATCTTTGCTTTCTTTCCTTTGCCTTTCACATCCAATCAGTGACCAAGTCCTTTTGACTTGTTAGGATCGTAGGATCACAGACTGAGAGCTGGAAGAGACCTTGGACCATCAAGTCTAACCCTCTCATTTTACAGGGGAGGAAACTGAGGCCTGGGGAGATGAAGTGACTTTCCCAGGCTCATAGAGATGGTGCCTGAGGGGAGATTTAAGTCCAGGTCTGCCTGAGTGCCAGTCCAGCTCTCTAGCCACTGGGCCATTCCTGGTATCCAGCATTTCCTTCCCAACCTTCCAACCTTAGCCAACCCACTAGGCTAGGCCCCCATGACCTCATCCCTGGACCATTTCAATAGGATCTTAAAAGGTCTCGACCCTTCCAGGCTTTCCTCAAAACCACCCACCCTCCACAAGCCACAAGATTCATTCTGATAAATAGGACTTTCATTATTTCTTTCATCACTGCCTTCATCATCGTTTCTCTACACAAACACCTTAAATGATTCCTCACTGCTTTAAAGCCCAAGGCTTCCATCATTCCAGTCACTCACTGGCCCTCAGATGCCAGTAAGTCTTTTTTTTGGGGATGGGGCACTTTACATCATTCTCCCACCTAGAATCCTGGAGCTCCTCCTCTCTCTAATTCTCAAGGCTCAACTCAAATCCCTTCTCCTTATGAGCTCTTCACTGGCTCCTGCAGGGCCCAGTAATCACTCTCCTCAGTCTCTACTCATTGGTCACAGGTCACAAGAACAGTTGGCCTTCAGACACCATTAAAGTTTGTAAAGCACCAGACATCCATCATCTCACATGGTCCCGTTAAAGAAAGTCTTGTGATATAGACTCTATGGGAATTGTCATATTTTTTGTCTAATAGTAATAACTAACATTTGGAGAGCCCTGCAGGTTTGCAAAACAGTTTACATATGTTATCTCATTTAATCTTCACAACAACTCTGTGAGGTAGGTGTTATTATTTCCATTTTACAGTTGAGGAAACTGAGGCAGACAGAGGTTAAGCGACTTGCCCAGGATCACATAGCTAGCAAGTATCTGAGGCAGGATTTGAACTCAGGTCTATCTTGACTCAAAGTTGAGTGCCATTTAGATGTCTCATAGAACAGAGCCCAGCATGGTGCCTCGCTCACAATAGCTGTTTAACGTTTGTTGAATTGAGTTGTTGTGATGATAAAACTGAGACTCAGAGAAATTTTTCATGCAAGTAGAAAGAGGCAAAGCCAGGAGCTACTTGTCCAGCTTGAACACACTACTGCACCACACTGCCTCTCAATAAATAGGAGTTCAAATGTATCTAAGATAAGTATCCATTGGTTTAGCATTATTGGAAGGCAAGTCTTCTTCCTGTGAATTTCTCAGTCCCCTGAAGCAGCTGCAATGGCCCGGTGCCTGAGGAGGGGACTCTGGAGTCTGCTATACAGACTGGAGCCTCTTTGGTTCCCTTCACTTGAACCTCATTCCCCTGGTTCCTTTTGTCCATTTGAATCTATGTCCAACTTCTTATTAAAGTCACTGAGTGTCAAGGTATCCATAGAATAAAACTCCTTGAAGGCAGAGACTAATTTTTGTTGTGTCTTTATATCCCCATCACCTACCTAACTGTTATTCTGTCCTTTCAGTTGTGCCTGACCCTTTGTGACCTCAGTTGGGGTTTTCTTGGCAAAGATAGTGACGTGGTTTGCCATTTGCTTCTCCAGCTTATTTTGCACATGAGGAAACTGAGGCAAACAGGGTTAAGTAACTTGCCCAGGGTCACACAGCTGGTAAATGTCTGAGCCTGGATTTGAACTCAGGTCTTCCCGACTCCAGGCTTAGTGCTCTATCTACTGTGCCACTGTGCTGTCCAACTGCACCTAGCATAGTGTCTTTTTTTAAAGTTTTATTTATTTTATTTTGATTTTATGAAATAAAACAAGCATTTCCATAACATAATAGAACAACAAAAAGATGATTGCACATGAAACTGCAAATCTATTATGCACAACTTGCTATTCCTTTTAAAAATATAATAAAGTTATCATATAAATTTATTTTTTTCTTCCCTCTCACCCCAGCCTAGGGATGGCTACCATTACACACAAACTGTGAAGCCATTCTATATATACTTCTATTTATCAGTCCTTTCCCTGGATGCAGATAGCATCTTCCCTCATAT
Source organism: Vombatus ursinus (assembly GCF_900497805.2). Classification (NCBI taxonomy): domain Eukaryota; kingdom Metazoa; phylum Chordata; class Mammalia; order Diprotodontia; family Vombatidae; genus Vombatus; species Vombatus ursinus. The sequence goes on from NW_020954618.1 coordinate 590,341, forward strand.
GCCCTTTGTAGTTAATTTGGGTATCTGTCATAGTCAAAATGATTTAGCTGCTCAAAGTTATTCTTAAAACAATATTCCAGTTACTGTATGCAACATTCTCTTGGTTCTGCTCATTTCATTCATCATCATTTCGTGCAAGCACAGTGTCTTAAATGTGAGTAACCCCTAAATGTTTGTTGGATTGGATTCAATGGCATGATAAGTTTGTTTAGAAGACATTATTAAGCTGTTGGGAATTTTTGGTAAAATTTCAATCTTGTATTTTTGAAGGATTTGTAGAATTCCTTTGCAACTAGTGTTAATGGATGAACTTGAAATCATCTTCACGATTGTCTCCTTGGCCGTTCTTATCACAAGCGTGGCCAAGCTCCCTAGTCAGCAAGGCCCATTCTGGGACAGCAAGCTTGAGATTGCAGCCCATTTCCATGACTATACTGGAAATCTTTCCAGCTCAGCTGAGCCCACTAGCCCATGAGCTCCCCTGATACAGTTTTTAAGAGCTCCCAGTCACCTCCACGCAACAGTGAGGCCTGGAAAAAGGAGTCTGACGTGGGAGGGGGGAGTTCATCCCTCTTCCATTTTGTCTCATTCACTTGGGCTGATTGTGAAAATCTGTAAAGATCTATTCAAATTCGGACAGAGGTATGCAATATACGGGTGTGACCCCTCCTAGCTCTGGGTCACACAAAACCATCAACGCCTTTATCTGATCATCAGTATAAAATGCTGACTGAAATGGGTGAATGAGTGAGGTTTTCTTTTCCCCTTCCCCAATTAAATGGGGTTGAAAACTGAAAAGCAGAAAGATCTCCCACTCCTCTTTGAAATCCATTTTGCACATGAAGTGCTTGCCACGAGGGAATGCACCCTTGTTTCAGGGACAAGAGCAGGGCAAAGGAAGAGCCCATGCCAACCTGGCATCTGGCAGCTACCTATTTCATCTAATTATTCTTGCTAACTAGGCATCAAATTGTGTTGTGCCATCAGCTCCCATGGGTTCAGTTATAACCTCCATGCAGATGACTCCCGGATCTCTATATGCAACCTCAGTGTCTCCCCTGAGTTACTATCCACTATCACCAACCAGCTACTGGATATATCACACTGGATGTCCCAGAGACATCTCAAATGCACATTCAAACAGAATTCATTCTCTTCCCCTCCAAACTCAGTATTTTTCTGTCTCCATTCTCTCATTCTCCCAGATTCACAAGCCCAGTGTCAGCCCCAACTCCTCTCTCACACTCACACCGCCAAGATCCAATCTGTTGCCATATTTTATAGATTCTACCTCCTCAGTAGAGCTCACCTAAATCTCCTCTTCACTGCTGTCATTCAGGTCCTCGTTAACTCTCACCTGGATGCCTCAAGTCTCTCTCAAATCCCATCTACCCTCTATCTACTCAGCTACCAAATCGGTCAGGCACAGGTCTGACTATGACCTCCCCCCTTCCTCCACCCAACACTCAACAACCTCCCATGAGACGCTGTTGCCCCAAGGACCAAATTCCACATTTCTCCCATGTTTGCCATTTTAAGCTCTTCACAATCTGGACCCTTCCTGGACTCCCGATTTCCTCATACTTTGTTCCCCCCTCACATGCTGCATTCAGCCATACTGGCCTATTGGTTCTACACATGTCTCTCCATCCCCCAACTCTGTACTTTGCACTCACTGTTCCCCTTTCCTGGAATGTTCTCCCTCCTTACCTCTGTCTCTTGGAATCCCTGATTTCCTTCTAGGGCCACCCACATGATGAAGCTTTTCCCAGTCCCCCCAGCTCCTAGGACCCTCCCTACCCAAACTATTGGCATTTGTTTACAGAGACTATGTGAGTTTATGTTGTCCTCTCCCCCATTAGAATAGAACTCCTTGAGGGCAGGGGCTGTTTGATTTTGGATTCCCAGAATAAGTACAGTGACTTGTACACAGTAAGTGCTTAATAAATGCATGCCGATTGATTATGTTGCTGAACAACTCACTGTAGGGGTCATCGGCACCCTCAAAATTCAATTCCCGGAAGCATAGCTCCAATTGCCCCACCCCATTTATGTAACTGTTCACAAAGCCCAGTACTGTTGTCTTTGGATCTTAGATTCCCACAATCTTGAAATGCTTCCAAAATAAACAAATTCTCAATCAGTGTCTCAGTAGACTTCGTTATTGCCTTGTATGTCACAGGTATCTGGATCTCATATCCACTCTTTTTATGGAAACAGTTATATATAGGATTTTGAAAGCAAATCAGAAATTCTTTTTGAAATGAATATGAATGAGGAAAGCAAGAAGGTAAAAATCATGTTTAAATGTATAGGAAAATTGATATTTAAAAAAAGTCAGTGATACACCCTGGAATGTGAAAATGTCTTTTCCTAGTTAAAGGTTCAGTTATTTTAGTTTTACCAGTGTTAATGAAATAATTTCATGATACAGTGGTTGCATGTGTATCACACACATTCACACACAAACATGCATAAATATATATCTGCAGAAAACCAGAAGTAAAAAGGTGTACTTTGTAAAACCAGAATAATTGGGCACTGATTGTTTCATTACTACTGTTTCTTACTGAAAGATTAAACAGTATTTTCCTATTTTTAATTTTGATGGTATTTTCCACATTCATCAGAGGTACATTTTCAGTATTATTTATATCCTCAAATATTTAATACACATAGACTTTATACAGATTGAGCCTTCAAAGGTCAAAGGGATTATGACATTCGTTAATTCTAATTTTTCAAAGCCATGGAAAAGTGGATAGAAATATTTCCTCTTTCTAATAGAGAACCTATGTTTAGGGGAAAGGGGACAAACCAAAAGGATCCTTTGTCTGACTGCCAG
>NW_020954618.1:593195-624783 GCF_900497805.2 Vombatus ursinus
CATTCCTAAATCATACTCAGTCTATTAATTAGAGTGGTTGTTCTAGACATCTAGCGATGTAGACATCGCTTGTATTTGAGCGCAAAGTACGGAGTTGGGGGATGGAGAGACATGTGTAGAACCAATAGGCCAGTATGGCTGAATGCAGCATGTGAGGGGGGAACAAAGTATGAGGAGATCGGGAGTCCAGGAAGGGTCCAGATTGTGAAGAGCTTAAAATGGCAAACATGGGAGAAATGTGGAATTTGGTCCTTGGGGCAACAACGTCTCATGGGAGGTTGTTGAGTGTTGGGTGGAGGAAGGGGGGAGGTCATAGTCAGACCTGTGCCTGACCGATTTGGTAGCTGAGTAGATAGAGGGTAGATGGGATTTGGGAGAGACTTGAGGCATCCAGGTGAGAGTTAACGAGGACCTGAATGACAGCAGTGAAGAGGAGATTTAGGTGAGCTCTACTGAGGAGGTAGAATCTATAAAATATGGCAACAGATTGGATCTTGGCGGTGTGAGTGTGAAAGCCCGGCTGGCTTTCTCTAAGGCTGGGGTTTGGAAAAGCTGAGCATTTCTAAATTTTTATTTATAATGATACCAATAATGTACCTGATCTGTACTTCCCTATTGTAACAGGATTGATCACAATTTTTTTTCATTAAAAAAGCAAGAGCTTAATAAATCTTACAAAATAAATAAATAAAAATAACAAATAAAGTAAACAAATTCATTTCAGTTCCTGAAAAGAGAGTAAGGGATGCAGCCCTTACAAGAAGGGTCAGAATCAGGATGTCCCACAAGGCAAGGAAACCTTGGTGTCAAAACTGATTTGGGGAATTGATTCCATGACTAGAAGGAAAAGGCCCCTGGTAGCCCCAGACAGAGCTATTGACATTACTATGTGGTCTCTGCCATGCTGAAAATGGGCAAAGAGAGTTAGGAGGGATAGACACACTCCTTGTTCCTTATTGCCCCTTCCAGCATCTCATTACTAAGTCCTCACTGGTAAGTCCTTCATCCACCAGGCCATGACATTCCTCCCACAATGACAAATGTTTAGTTTACTTTGTAGGTAAAGAGCAAACGTCAGAAATCAGGCAATAGCTGAAGATTGTACCAGTAAACAGAGACCTCAGCTGAGAAGACTTTGACAAAAGGCCCAGACATTTGCCTTCAGCTTTAAAAGATTTCTTCTAGGAGAGGAAAACTGAGGCAATCGCTCAGAGCCAAGAGTCTGCTCACTGTGCCGCAAACATGAATTGTGAAACAGAGAGGGAAAGGAAGGCTGGTGCTTCCAAAAGGGAAGCCCCAACTCTGGCCCAGAGAGAAAGCAAGGCCAATGAAGAAAATTAGCCAAGGCTCCCCTAACCTCGAGCACCAAGAACTAATGTGTGCACCTCCTGGCCACCCGGCTCACAGTGAGAACAAACACCAAGCCCACGGGGATCCTCAGAACTGACCCAAAGAACAAATCCTCCCACAACCGGTGTCACCAGGTCTGCTGTGCTGGAAACTTAGCTTAGGTGAAGGGGCCAATTGTTCCAGCTGAGCCCTGGTGAGGAGGCCAGTCCCTGGACCAGACCTGGACAGTTCTGAGAAGGAAACACAAAGGTGAGCCGTCAAGTAAAAACTGACAGGATGTGTTGTTGTTATTCACTTATTCAGCCATGTCTGACATGTTGTGACCCCATGGACCTTACAGGCCGTGGACCATACAGTCTATGGGGTTTTCTTGGCAAAGATAATGGAGTGGTTTGCACTTCCTTCTTCGGTGGACTAAGGCAAAGAGAAGTTAAGTCACTTGCCCAGAGTTACATTTAGTAAGTGTCGGAGGTCAGATTTGAACTTTGGTCTTCTTGACCCTAGGTCCAGAGCTCTACCCACCTAGCTCCCTCCTGACAGAATGTGACCAAGTCTCAATTTCCGTTGAAGCAATATTTACTAAACATTTATCATTGTGGGAGGAATGTCATGGCCTAGTGGATGGAGGACTTAGTAATGAGATGCTGGAAGGGGCAGTAAGGAGCAAGGAATATGTCTATCCCTCCTTCTCTTGGTTCAGAGTGTGTGTGTGTTTGGGGGGAAACAGGAAAGAGTTGGGAAAGGAATGAGAAAAAGGTATACCAAGAACTAGAGAAAGTAGACGGGAAGAATGCAACATATTTTGGTTAAATGAGTGCAAAAAGGTGGAAGAAACATGAGAAGAAAATGGCTAATGGAAAGAGAAGTTTGTTAACAATAGAACAGCATTCCGGAGGACACAATGGAGGGGGAGGAAAGAACAGGAGAGGGAGTTGGAGGAGCGGGGATCAGTGAACGGTGGCAGTGGAAGCTGGCTTTCTCGAAGGCTGGGGTTTGGAAAAGAAAAGGAGAGAATGGAATAGTCATAGGATAATGGATTTACAAACCCTTGTACCCGCTATATCCGCACTCCCACCCCTCCCTCATGTGTGTACCTTGATTGAATGTACTCCATTCTATCCGAATTCCTAGTTATGACTGCTCCAGCTTTGGGGCTTGTAAGGATACAGTGGGGGTGCAGACGGATCAATCACATCAGGAATAAACTCAGGAGATAAACACATCATTGCTATCGCGGCCAGGGTCAAATGCACCCCGATGGCCGGGGCTACACGAACAATCTCGTTATCTAGAACAACCACTCTAATTAATAGACTGAGTATGATTTAAGAATGAAAGTAGATATGCCTTGATGAAACTTTCCAACTTGTAGGATAGAGTGTAGAAAGATCCTGGCTGGCAGTCAGACAAAGGATCCTTTTGGTTTGTCCCCTTTCCCCTAAACATAGGTTCTCTATTAGAAAGAGGAAATATATCCACTGAAGGACAAAGTACAAACTTCACTCTTCTCTCACAGATCTTAAGCCGAGTGTAGCCCATCTTTCCAAGCCACCACTGCCACCCGCTGGAAACATTCTCAAACTGCCTACCCAGGAATCCTCAACACCTTGCTGTTTAAATATCTGCTGGGAAAACTCATGAATTTGGATGATGAGATCAGATGATCTTCTCATATGAACTGAAGATTAAAGCAAGGGCAGGTCACTGAGGATGAATGGAAAATTCAGTAGTGTCAGAAATACTAAAAATGTCCTCGGGATAGTACTCAGAATGAGCCAAGGCTGGGGAGGGAAGTTAAGGTCAATGAGAAAGTAGCTTTAGCTATTTTTGGAGGAGAAAGCCAAGGTAGATGAGATGATGATAAGTGATAACAGAGATAAAGGAATTGTTAATTTGCTTCCGTTTTATTTGTCAAGGGGAATGACCTTTGCTCTGGAAAGGACTGGGCAGGGTGGGCGAATGGCTGACGTTTTGGGGACTGGGTGCCCATAATAAGAATATAAACCAAAAAAAACCCTCCAGCTGCTCTTGGCAACTTCAAACAGATGAAGGAGATCATTATGTTCTGAAAGTACTGACAGATGTGATGACTGAGTCACTTTCTGTGACACTGGAAAGATCATGGAGAACAGGAGAGGTACAAGAGGACAGAAGAAGGGCAACTGCCCCAGTGTTTAAACAGAGAAAAGAGAAGATACCCTACAAATCATAGGCTAGTGGCCTTGACTTAGAACTTGGGAGAAATTATAGAAAGGATCATCAGATAGATGGTCAGTAAACACCTACAAAAAAGAAGTAGCAATTACAAAGACCCTGAAGATGGTTTTAGAGTGAGTGGCTCACGGCACACCAACTTCGCTTCCTTTTTGGACAAGCTTATTAACCTCACAGGTCAGAGGAATATATGCGTATGCACACAGAGGAATAAATGTATACATATACATACAGATACCTGTATGTGTATACACATATGCATATATTACACACATATATGCATGTGTGTCTATACATACACATACAGATAAACACACAGATTAGATGATAACAATGTTAGATAGATTCCAAGTAGTTTGAATGGTTGGATTCAAGAGTAGTCATTAACAGATCAGCTTCAAACTGACAGGAGGTCTCTAGTAGAGTGCCTCAGGGATCTTTGTTTGGTATTGTGCTGTTTGGCATTTTTACCATTGATTCGAATAAAGGTGTAGATGGAATGCTTATCCAATTTGCACTCAGCTGGGAGGTAAAGCTAACATATTGGATGACAAAGTCATATTCCAAAAAGATGTTGAAAGACAAGAGCATAAAAATCTAAGGAGGTTAATTTCATTAAAACCAAATGTAGAGTCTTAAATTTTAAAGAAAAACAGCTCCATAATTATAAGATGGATTTAGATATTGTCCAACAACAGTTATGGAAAAGATCTGGGGATTTTAATAGACTACAAGCTTAATATGAGTCAGTAGTGACTCCCCCACCCTTTTTCTCCCCTTGAAAAAGAAACAATGAAATCTTGAATTGTATTGAGAGGGACATAGCTACCAAGGAATAAAGAGATGGTAGTTTCTCTTTACTGTGTCCTAGTAAGCCTGCTTCTAGAGGACTGTATTCATTCCTGGATGCTACAATTTAGGAAGGAGATTGATAAACTGATGAGTGTCCAGCAGAGGGCAACCATGAGACTGCAGTGTTGACTTTATATGAATCATATGAGGATAGATGAGGATGTTTAACTTGAAGAAGAGAATACTTAACAGAGGACATGAGAGCTGGCATCTAGTATTTGAAGGGCTATTTTGTGAAAGAGGGATTAGACTTACCTTGGGGGTGCAGGGGGGAAGAATACGAGCAATGACTGCAAGCTTCAAAGGGACCAATTTATGCTGGAAAAAAAAGCCTTCTTCACAATGAGATCTGTCCCCAAATGGAATGACCTCAAGAGGCTCTTCTGGAAGGTCTCTAGGCATTTACTAGATATGTTATACTAGGGAGTCCTTTTGAATATTAGCCACTGAACACCTGGTCAGAAAGAGAATACAGGGGACCCCTGAGCTAACACTTGGCACAGGATCAGGGACCATTTGGTAACTCAATTGTCTATTACTCAGTTCCAGGGCAGTGAGGAGCTCTTGTGATCACAAGGGATAAGGGGCCTTACATGATTAAGACCCAGAGCATAGACCATAAGAACAGTGATCATATCTCTTGCTGGATTAGACCACCTTAGAAGCACCAAAAACTTACAAGTCCCCAGAACTACCTATAAAAACAACAGGGCATAAAAGCCAAGTACACAGAGCCCCACTCTAATGTAAAGTCCAAAGTCTGGAAAATTGTCTAGAAAATAAGCAAACCATAAAAAAGGAATTTGATCATAAAAAGCTTTGATGGTGATAGGAAACCTCAAGACTCAAACTCAGAAGAAAACAATGACTTTGGAAACATCAGTAACAAAGTCTCAAAGAATAATATAGAGTACGTAAAAGCACAACAAGAATTCCTAGAAGATCAAAAGAGAGATTTTTTAAAAAAATTAATTAAATAAGAGTAGTAGAAGAAATACTGGGAAAATAAAAGAGGCCAATGTAAAAGTATGAAGAGAATTAATACCTCCTAAAAGAGATCACAAAATAAAAACTCCTAGGAATATTATAGCCAAGTTCCAGAGCTCCCAGGTAAAGGAGAAAATATCACAAGCAGCCAGAAAGAAGTTGTTCAAATATCATAAAACCACAGTCAGAATCACACAAGATTTAGCATTTTCTACATTAAAGAAGTGGAGGGTATGGAATATGATATTCTGGAAGGCAAAGCAGTTAGGATAACAGTCAAAGATCACCTACTCAACAAAATTAAGTGTAATCCATGGTGGGGAGGGGGGGATGGATGTTTGAAGAAGTAGAGGAATCTCAAGCACTCTGATGAAAAGAACAGAGTGGAACAGAAAATTTGACATTCAAACACAGGTCTCAAGAGAACCATAAAAAGGTAAACATGAAAGAGAATTCATAAGGGACTTAATAAGGTTAAACTCTTTACATTCCTATATGGGAAGATGATAAATGTAACTCCTAAGAATTCTGTCATTAACAGGGAAGTTAAAAGGAGTCTACATAGACAGAGGGCATGGTGTTGAGTTGATTATATTGGGATGATTTTTTTTCTTTTTTATTAATTTATTTTGATTTATCAATAATCACTTCCATATGCTTTTGAGCTTAAAATTTTTCTCCCCTTTCCTCCCCACCACCCTCCCCAAGATGGCACACAATCTGATACAGGCTATACATTTACATTCCTATTAAACATATTTTCACATTAGTGATATTGTAAGTAAAAATTAAAACCAATAGGAGGAACCATCAGAAAGAAGAAACAAAACTCAACAGAAGAGAAAAAAAATAACAATTCAATTTCCATAGTTCTTTCTTTAGATATGGATAGCATTTTCCATCACAAGGCCTCTGGAGATGTCTTAGATCCTTGTATTGCCAGGAAGGGTTAAGTTTATCAATATTAGTCATCACACAACCCGGCTGTTATTGTATACTATGTTCTCTTGGTTCTGCTCACTTTACTCAGCATCAGACCACACAAATTTTTCCAGGTTTTTCTGAAGTCAGACTGTTCATCATTTCTTATAGCACAATAGTATTCCACCACATTCATATACCACAACTTGCTCAGTCATTCCCCAATTGATGGGCATCCTCTCAATTTACAATTCTTTGCCACCACAAAAAAGAGCTGCTATAAATATTTTTGTACATGTAGGTCCTTTTCCCATCTGTGATATCTTTGGGATATAGCCCTAGAAGTGCTATTGTTGGGTCAAAGGGTATGCACATTTTTATAGCCCTTTGGGCATAGTACCAAATTGCTCTCCAGAATAGTTGGATCATTTCACAACTCCACAAAGAATGCATTAGCGTTCCAGTTTTCCCACATCTTCTCCAACATTTATCATTTTCCTGTTTTCTCATGTGGGGCATTCTGATGGGTGTGATGTGGTACCTCAGAGTTGTTTTGATTTGCATTTCTCTAATCAACAGTGATTTAGAGCATTTTTTTCCTATGACTATAGATGGCTTTAATTTCTTCATCTGAGAACTGCCTGTTCACATCCTTTGACCATTTATGAATTGGGGAATGGTTTGTATTCTTATAAATTTGACTTGAGATGATTTTTTTTAAATGAAAAGGTGAGAAAGAGGTGTGCACTAGGAAAAGAGGGAAGGAAACGGAAGAATGAGGAAAATTATCTCACATAAAAGAGGCACATAATGAGGAACTTTTAGAGTGGAGGAAAAAATAGGGAGATGGGCAATGCTTGAACTTCACTCTCATTGGAATTTGTTCAAAGAGGGAAGAATGTAAGTATAGATTCAGTTGAATATAGAAATTTCTTATGCAACAAGGAAGTAGAAGGAAAAGGGAATTTTGAAAAGAGAGTGGTGATAAAAGGGGAGGTGAATTAAGGGAGTCAATGGTCAGAAGAAAAACAGACTTTTGAGGAGGGAAAAGTAAAAAGAGAGAGTGAAGGATAAAGCAGGAAAAATAGAATGAAGGGAAATCCACAGCTAGTAATTATAACTGTGAATTATAAATAGGACAAACTCACTCATAAAATGGAAGCAGATAGAATAGATTAGAAACAAGAACCCAACAATACATTGTTTACAAGAAATGCACTCGAAATAGAAATGCACACACAGAGTTAATACAAGAAGTGGGAACAGTATCTATTATGCTTTTCCTGAAGTAGAAAAGACAGAGGAAGCAATCATGATCTCAGATAAAGCAAAGGCAAAATATTCCTAATTAAAAGAAATAGTCAGGGAAACTATGTTTTGCTAAAGGGTACCTTAAAAAATGAAGTAGAGGAGAGGAGCCAAGATGGCGGAGAGAAGCCAAGAAGTTGCCTGAGGTCTCCCCCAGTTACCCTCGGAAACAACATTAAATCAAGCCTCTAAACAGATTCCAGAGTGACAGAACCCACAAAAAAAATGGAGTGAAACAATTTTCCAGCTTAAGATGACTTAGAAGGCCTTCAGGAAAGGTCTGTCTCACTTGGGTGAGTGTCTCATGGTGTCTGAGCATGTCAGTGGGGGGCTCTTAGCCACAGCACAGATCAGCAACTGAGGCCCTGTGTTCCTGGCTCAGCAGTCCAGTGGCGCAGCAGGCCAGCTGTGAGGCCTTCAGCCTCAGTGTAGAAGGCAAATTGCCAGCCACTAAACCTGGGTAACAAAAGGCATGACTATGCCAGGCCACCCCAGCAGAGTAAGCAAGCCTCTAGCACTTGAGGCCCCAGCACACAAAGTGAGTGACAAGGCCCCTAACCCCCAGCATAAGAAGCTTGGGACAGTGCCCCCTGTGCCCTAAAAGCAGAGTTCAACTTTAAAAGCCATGAAATAGGCAAAAAATGAGAAAACAACAACAACAAAAAAAGCTTTGACCATAGAAAGTAACTATGGTGACAGGGAAGATCTAAACAAAAATTCAGAAGGGGACACCATTGTCAAAATGTTTACATGTGAAACCTCAAAGGAGAATACAAATTGGTCTCAAGCCCAAAAAGCTTCTTAGAAGAGCTCAAAAAGGATTTTAAAAGTCAAATAAGAAAAGTAGAAGAAAAATTAGGAAAAGAAATAAGAGGTATGCAAGAGAGAGTCAACAGCTTGGAAAAGAAAGGATAAAAATTGACCGAAGAAAACAATTCCTTGAAAAATACAATTGACCAAATTGAAAAAAAATCTTCTGAAGAAAAGAACTCCTTAAAAAGTAGAATTGACCAAATGGAAGAAGGAGATACAAAAACTGGTTTTATTGGGAACCAATAAAAAATGTAAAGGAAGGTGGCCTAGTGGTACCAGATTTCAAACAATATTACAAAAAGATAATCCTTAAAACAATCTGGTATTGCCTAAGAAATAGAGTGGTGGATCTGTGGAAGAGATTAGATACATAATATACAGCAGTAACTGACCACAGTGATCTACTATTTGACACACCCCAAAATCAAAGCTTTTGAAGCAAATATTCACTATTTGTAAGCACTTGCTATTACTTGAGACAAAAATTTCTGGAGAAACTGGAAAACAGTTTGGCAGAAACCAGGCACAGACAAACATCTCAAACTGCATACCAAGATAAGGTCAAAGTGGGTACATGATTTAGACATAAAGGGTGATATCATAATCAAATTAAGGGGGCATGGAAAAATTTACTTTTCAGATCTATGGATGAGGGAAGAGTTTATGACCGAAGAAGAGACAGAATCATAGGAGGATAAATGGATAATTTTGATTGCATGAAATTAAAAATTTTTTTTGCACAAACAAAACCAATGCAGCCAAAATTAGAAGGAAAGCAGAAAATTTCTCTGATAAAGGCCTCAATTATCAAATATATAGAGAACTAAGTCGACTTTAGAAAAATAAGAGCCATTCCACAATTGAAGATAGTCAAAGAATATGAAAAGATGGCTTTTTTAAATAATTTTTTATATTTCTCTTTTGTTTTTATATCACTTACATTTCTCAACGTACACAGGGATCCCTCAGAATAAGAGGAGAAAAAAGAGAACAGCAAACTAATCAACATAACAAAAAAGTCTAACATTATACACAATGTTCTACATCCATAGTCCAGGAGGAAGGCAACTTCTTTTATCTTTTTTTTTCTTTAGGCCAAGCTTGGTCATTATAATTTTGAAGTTAGTTCAGTTTCAATGGTTTTGTTGTTGCTGATCTTTCAGTTTACATTACTGTGGTCGTTGTATATAACAATTTCCTACTTCTGCTTTTTTCTCCTGGGATCAATATTACCACATTTCTCTGTATTCACTTCTTATAACACAGTAATATTCCATTACATTTATGAACTACAACTCATTTCATCGTTCCTCCCTCCAGTGATGGGCTCCTTGCTACTACAAAAATCGCTGCTATACTTTTGAGTGTATATTGTCTTTATCTTTTTCACTCTAAGTGACTTGAGAGTAAAGACTGTCCTTTGCCATTCTTTGTATCTCCACAGCTTAGCACAAGGCCCGGCACACAGTAGGCACTTAATAAGTGCTACTTGACTAGACTTGCAGCATATTCCTAGCAATGTTATCTATGGGTATAAGTATGGATATTTTGGCTATTTTCTTCATATTACTCTAAAAATGCTTTCAAAAATGATTGGATCAGGCTTAGATTCTTAAAATCTAGCCACTGCTCAGATTCTTATAATCTAGTTCACTAACATTCAGATTCCTTAAGAGTCTGCCCAATATGATGGATGTTCTAATAAACCTTGTCTTTGGCTGAAAGAAGGCTTGGGTTGAATTCTTTCGGGCAAGATCCGCGTGTTGTGATATTGGGGTCCCAGCACCCCTAAACCTCTAGACCTCATCATATGGTTCCCTTCACTGGGAAAAACTGCCGAATACCAAGCTCTTCACCAGCCAAGACTGGAAGGTACATAAGCCTCCCCTCTTCCCCAATCCCTTTTTTGCCCTGAAATTGGGTGGATTTCCAAGCAACTAGGAAGGCTTGGCTTAGAAGTGCTTTTCAGGCCTGACTTCTCAGGTCCATTGGGACAGACAGCTATGATGTCGTCTTGAGCTCAGCCTGAAGCTCTCAGGCTCTCGGTCCAGTAGTTCTGTTCAAGACCATGGACCTGGGCATAACTTTGGACTCCCTATGCAGAAGCATAAGCCCAATTCTGTCAGTTCTCTCAGCACTAGGGAATTGAGGAAAACTGCAACTGCTTTTTTGGTTCCCTGAGGTTTACTTACTCCCTTCCCTCTATACCTCTGACTCCTCTTTCATGGAGGTTACAGGGGGAAGGTAGAACAGTTAAAAATAACTTGGCAGGTTCTGGAGGCTTTGTGACTGATCATTAAGGAGTTTTGAATCTCCTCCTTACAACCCTGGTCACTCCTTTCTCCCATTCCCTTCACTTGAGTCAAGAGGGTATCTGTTAACCCCTCTCATAGGAGGAGAGAGTTTCACCCTTTACCCTTCACCTTTGATTTCACTCTCCCCCACCTGGGAAAGGAAGGAAGGGGGAGGGGCAGCAGTTACAGTGTGGGCCCCCCTGGAAATGGCTTTGCACCCTAGGGCAACCTTTGACTGGAAGCATCACCCAGGTTCAGCACATCCTGCGGAAAGTAAAGAAGCTAGCCTCCAACCTTGGGTAAGCACCCTCTTTTAAATTTGTAGTTTTAACTGTTAATGATGAGATGTTGATTCTCTGTGTAATTTGGAAATGAATTTAACAAAATTGAAGTCACCTGATTGGTAAAGGGTTTGTTTCAAGTTTCAAATTGGTGAACTTTCTGTATCAGTTATGTCAAGCAACTTTTCATAATTTGATTACCGTTAAAATAATTTGGCTATTGTTGGCTATTGTTTTAATGTGTAAACAAGATAAAAAGCTTATTTGGGTTATGGCTTGTTGAGAATTTGCAAGTGTATAGAAATACCTAATGATTAGCTTTTTATACCAGGACAAATTTAAGTTTGAGATGTAAATCCTGGAAAAGTTTTTCCTAAACTGTGATTAGTGAAACTTGCTGTTTGATGAAAAAGCTCATAGGATTTTATTTTGAGTTGTCTGATGGGTCATAATCCATTGATAATCAATAATCTACCATCTGAAAGAAATGCCACAAGCTACTCAGAGAATGTGATACTGGTGGGAGGTTAGCATTGGGAAAAGCTGGGAGGACAATTTTAGCCTCGGTCTAAGATGGGATCCTCCTGGCTCAGTTTCCCCATTATGTTCCTTTGAAAGGGAATGTTACCCACCTGACTATTCCTGAGTCTGGCTATGAAGTGGATTTGATACTGCATGGTTGGAAAACTGAATTATCTGAATCCAAACAGAGCTAAGGATGCTTTATCCTTTCATATTTGGGCCCTAAATCTAGTCCCTGGTTTATATCTGGGCCCTGCAGTCTTTTCTGTCAGATTTGTGTCTCCCAGACTACAGGCAATTCACCTACAGTTAATAGCAAAAGTTAATAGAGTGGGTACCAGCCAATGTCCCTCCATCATTCCTTGGATGCAACCTATGCTCAGTTACAGTCAGCCTCCTCTTTGGGATCCCCTTGAGGCAGGGACAGCTCTATACCCCTGGCCAGCAGGAAGCAGTTTCAGAAACCGAGACCTTCACCCCTTACCCTAAAAGAATTTGGGTCCCATTTGTTTGGGGGGGAATGATGAGGATGGAATCTAGACCCCAAAAAGGAAAACCCTGGACTTTCCCACATGGCCAAATCTCTGGAGTTTCCCTGAGGCTATAATCCCATCCACATAATGGATAATACTCTGAACTTGGGAGTTAGGAAGACCTAGATTCAAATTTTTTGTCAGATATTTAATAGGTGGGAGCCTAGGTAAATCACCTAACCTCTATGCCTCATTTCTTCTTCTATAAAATGAAGGGACAGGAATTGATGGACTCTAAAGTCTCTTCCAGCTCTAAATCTATGATCCTATGAATCGAGAACTAGGCAGAACACATTCTAAGAGTTTAGAAGTTTTCTATTTTTTTACTTTTTTATGCAAAACATAAACATATTTTATCCCACCACTGAAATAGCACTAGCTTACTGCCAGAGGAGCAGAGAGTATAGGTTCAAATGAACTGGAATTCTCTGACTCAAGACTTTACACTAATAAATATTTCAAACAATTCCTGGAAGACAGAATGATACAGCAGGAAGAGAGCTGGACATGGGAGCCAAGTGGCTGAAATCCCACCTCCAATATCTAATTCTGAGTATCAGTGAGTGGGGGGGTGGGGTAAGACATTTAATTTGATCTTCAATTTCATCTATAATGATAACAACACTTATAGTCCCCACCTCACATGACTGATGTGAGGATCAGAGGGAATGGATGAAAAGCCCTTTCTGGACCTGGAAGCACTACATGACTATCAGCTGTTATCATATTTTCCATATTTGTCTGCTTTTAAATTTTGTTACATGGTCACATTTGTTAACACACGCTAACAGAACAATAACAGTATTGGTTAGTAATCAAGTGTCAGGCTTTTCCACTCCCCCATCTTTTATGACTGCTCATTCTATGAACCCTAGAGTCTGATCTTTTCCCCTGACATCTTGCCCTAATTCCTTCTGAATTCAATCCCCCTCACTACATTCTTAGCACCAAATATTTTTATCTATTTACTTCTGGTATTCTCATCATCTTTCTGCAAATCCACATCATCCTTGTCAGGTCCAGTTTGGATATCCATCAGATTGCTGGCCTGTCTGCAAGAAGGAGCAAGTGGCTTCCAGTTCCCCACTGTTGTTCAAGAAATTTTGTGTGACTGTTGCTAGATCCACACTAAACTCCTCCATTAAATGTTTGATGACTTTGATGGCAGCTCCCATGTCAGGTGAAAGAGAAGGGCTAGGACTGCATTCCTCTGCTTCAGGATGTGTTTCCAGTACAACAGAGTCTTCAACGACCTCACTGTCCTTTGGATCCTCTTTCAAATTGGAGTTATTTTTTCCAGGACTGGTCAGCTCTACATTTTTAATCATCATTAATTCAAGGTCAGGGGTCTGATCATGAACCTCACTATCCTCAACCTCCTGGTTTTTAAAGTACAAAACATCTTCTTCTGTTGTTTCATTTTCCTGCACTTGCTCCTTCGCACTATCTTCCTCAGGCAGATTGGGGGCTTTTTTCTTCTGGGGTTCTGACACACTGAGCAACCAACTCCCTTGGCACGATCCAGTTGGCCTCCAGAGAGATGGGAGTCTACTGTGTGCTACTTCCAGATGGAATGGATCTAGATCAAAAAAATGGTTTGTAGAAGAATTCGAACCTCTCAATAGTCATGAAAAATGCTCTAAATCACTAATAATGAGAGAAATGCACATTAAAACAACTTCACACCTCATACCTATCAAATTGACTAATATGACAGAAAAGGAAAATGACAAATACTTGAGTGGAAAAATAGGTACACTTACTGTTGGTGCAGCTATGAACTGGTCCTACCATTCTATAGAACAATTTGGAACTATGCTCAAAGGGATATAAAATTTTGGACCCAGCAATGCCTCTATTAAGTTTATTTCCCAAGGCAATCAGAGAAAAAGGAAAAGAATCTACATGTTCTAAAATATTTATATCTGCCCTCTTTGTAGTGGCAAAAAATTAGAAATTGAGGGGATGCACATTGATTGAGGAATGGCTAAACAAGTTGTGGTATATGATTGTGATGGAAAACTACTATGCTGTAAGAAATGATGAGTAGGTTGACTTTAGAAAAAAAAATGGAAAGACTTGCATGAAATAATGAAAGATGAAATGAGCAGAACCAAGAGAACATTGTATACAGAAATATTGTTCAAAGAGTAACTGTGAATGACTAAGCCATTCTGAATATTATAAATATTCAAATAAACTATGAAAGACTATGAAGGAAGATGCTATCCACCTCCAGAGAAAGAACTAATAAATTTAAATATATATATATATATATATATAAACTCTGCATACCGTTAGACTCAGCAATACTGCCTCTAGGTCTGCATCCTAAAGAGATCAAAGGAAAAGAAAAAAGACCTATTTGTTCAAAAATATTTTTAGCACCTCTTTATGTGTTGGCAAAAAATTAGAAATTGAAAGGATACCTATCAATCTGGGAATGACTGAACAAGTTGTGCTATGATTATGATGGAATGCTATTGTGCTAGAAGAAATGACAAATTTTCAGAAAAACTGGGAGGATTATATGAGTCTATATAAAGTGAAGTGAGTAGAACAAGGAGAACATTGTACACAGTAATGGTGATATTCTAATGATGATCAACTGTGAAAGATTTAGCTACTATTCTGATCAATAAAATGATCCAGGATAATTCCAGAGAACTCATGATGAAAAATGTTATCCCCTCCAGAGAGAAAACTGATGAACTCTGGATGCATATTGCAGCATATTTTTCTAATTTCTTAATTTTTCTTGCTTTTTGAAAGCCTAACTAATATTAAAATGTGTCTTGTATGACTACATATAATGGGTATCATATTTCTTGCTTTTTCAATGAGTGGGAAAGAGAGTAGAGGGGGCAGGGAGGGAATTTGGAACTAAAATAATTTAAAAACCAGAAAAATGCAATAGTAGTATAAAAATAAATAAAATATAAAATACTAGCATCTTAAAAATAAATCTAGGGAATTTGAACATAAATGGATTAAGTAAGGTTGTTGAACTAGGACACTTATGCAATAGAGGAAAATAATTTAAAATATGTATAATAAAATGGAAATTTTTACTTGAAAAAAAAAGCAAATGAAGTCCAAATATTTCAGGCCCATCTGAAGACTAATTTCCCATTGGTGACATCATTTTTCTTCCTTACCTAATTATCCATAACTCCAGCCCTAAATGCCTCCATAGTGTCCTCTGTCAGCCTAAAGGAAGCCAGGAGTTCATAGAATATAGGCCTATGTATGGTGTGAAGTAAATCTATAGTTATCTAAAATAAGGTTAGCTGAAGATTGACAGCTTTTAAAATCTATCAATTTTGCTTGCTCTCTATTGAAGGTATGAAATAGGAATCATTATCAAATTGTCACATTCAATGTTGTTATAGTTAATTCTGCCTCATTTCTCTCTTATGAATGTGATCAGCTCTCATACTTGGGAATGGTATGAAGGCTGGGGCCCTAAGTGGGAATGAAGAGGCAGAAATAAATTCATCCTTCTAGATATCAGAGGAAAATCCTGTGTTCCCTTATGTCAATGGCAACCTGAGGGTGTGGTGAGTGAGACTGGGACTTAATCCTGAATTTAACCAACACCAAATAATATAAGCATTTCAATACATTTCCCTTCTGTTCCCCCAACATTGAAATGAAAATAAATAAAGCTCTTTTATCAGACATTAATCTGTTTAATATATTTATTTCATTAAATATTTCCTAATTACATTTCAAAGTTTTAACATTCTTTTTTAAAATTTTGAATTCTAAATTTTTTCCCCCTTCATGTCCCTCCTCTACCCTTGGAGAAGGCAAGCAATAGCTTAAATTCTTAAAATCTAGCCACTGCTTAGATTCTTACAATCTAGCCAATAGCCCACAGATGCTCCGATTCTTTAAGAGTCTGGCTAATATGGTGAATCTTCAATAAACTGTGTTTTTGGCTGAAAGAAGACTTGGGTCAAATTCTTTCAGGCAGGACCTGCGTGTTGTGATTTTGGGGTCTCAGGACCCCTGAACCCCTAAACTGCATCATTTTGGTGGCCTCTATGGGGAAACTGCCTAACCCTAAGTTCTTCTCCAGCCAAGACTGAAAGGTATGTAAGCCTCCCTCCTCCCCTCCTTTCTTGCTCTGCAGTTGGGGTCACCCTCCAAGCACCAAGGCTTGGAGGTACTTTTCTGGCTGACAGTTACGAGGCTGTCTCTCACTTGGCCTGACTCTCTCAGGCTCTAGGTCCACTGCGTCGGTTCAAAGGCATGGACCTGGGTAATCCTTCTGAAGCATAGAGGACAAGGACACCCTATCTGGAAATGTGTCCTCAGTTCTGTGAATTCCCTCCACACTAGGGAATTGGGGAAAACAGCAGTTGCTTTTTAGTTCCCTGAGGCTTACTTTCTCCCTTCCCTCTGCACCTCTGAATCCTCCTTCATGGAGTTTACAGGGAAAGTTAGAACAGCTAAAAATATCTTGGCATATTCTGGAGGTTTTGTGATTGATCATTAAGGAGTTTTGAAACACCTGTACAACCTGGTCACTCCCTTCCCTTGAATCAAGAGGGTACCTATTGACCTCTCTCATAGGAGAAGAGAGTTTCACCCTTTACCCCTCACCTTTGATTTCACCCTACCCCACCTGGGAAAGGAAGGAGGGGGGAGGGGCAGCAGCTACGGCATGGGACCCCCTATGACCTTGGGCTCTAGGGCAACCTTTGCCTGGAAACATCACCCAGGTTGAGCACATCCTGCTCAAGGTAATGAAGCTAGCCTCCAAACTTGGGTAAGCACCCTCTTTTAAATTTGTAGTTTTAACTGTTAATGATGAGATGTTGATTCTCTGTGTAAAGTAATTTGGAAGTGCATTTAACAAAACTGAAGTCACCTGATTGGTAATGGGATTGTTTCAAGTTTCAAATTGGTGAACTTTCTGCATCAGTTGTGTCAAGCAACTTTTCATAATTTGATTACCTTTAAAATAATTTGGCTGTTGTTGGTTATTGTTTTAATGTGTAAACTAGCCAAAAAGTTTGTTTGGGTTATGTATGGCTTGCTGAGAATTTGCTAGTGTGTAGAAATCTCTAATGATTGGCTTTTTATACCAGGACAAATTTAAGTTTGAGATGTAAATCCTAGAAAAGTTTTTCCTAAGCTGTGATTAGTAAAACTTGCTGTTTCAGGTGAAAGCTCACAGGATTTTACTTTGAGTTGTCTGATGGGTCATAATCCATTGATAATCAATAATCCACCACCTGAGAGAAATGCCACAAGCTACTCAGAGAAGGTGATACTGGTGGGAGGTCAACACTGGGAAAAGCTGAGAGGACAATTTTAGCCTCAGTCTAAGATGGGATCCTCCTGGCTCAGTTTCCCCATTATATTCCTTTGAAAGGGAATGTTACCCACCTGGATATTCCCGAGTCTGGCTATGAGGTGGATTTGATACTGCATGATTGGAAAACTGAATTATCTGAATCCAAATTGAGCTAAGGATGGTTTATCCTCCAAAGTTGGGCCCTAAATCTAGTCCCTGTTTTATATCTGGGCCCTGCAGTTTTTTCTGTCAGATTTGTGTCTTCCAGACTATGGGCCATTCACCTACAGTTGGTAACAAATAGCGGGTAGCAGCCAGTATCCTCCCAACATTCCCTGGATCAGCCTGTGCTTAGTTCCAGTCAACCTCTTCTTTGGGACCCCCTCAAGGCAGGGACAACTCTATGCTCCTTGCCAGCAAGAAGCAGCTTCAGAAGCCAAGACCTTCGCCCCTTACCCCAAAAGAATTCGGGTCCCATTTGTTTGAGGGGGGAATGATGAGGATGGGAGCTAGACCCCAAAAAGGAAAAACCCTGGACTTTCTCACATGGCCAAATCTCTGGCTTTAGCCTGAGGCTACAGTCCCATCAACTGGCCTTTCTTTGTGGCTTTATCCAATCTCCCACCCTTAACCTAGCCTAGAACTCCCTATGTCCCCAGGTCACTTCTCAATCTTAATCCTATCTAGGCTCCACTCTCCCTCGGCCACCCCTGAAGTTCTATTACCTCATAGACTACTTGGCCCCTCCTAGATCCCTCTCATAGTCTTTCTGTATATAAAGTCCATCTTGTCTCCATTAAAATGCTTAGATTCCTAAAATCTAGCCACTGCTTAGATTCTTATAATCTAGCCAATAAGTCAATAGCTTACTAATGTTCAGACTCCCTAAGTCAGCCCAATATGACGCATGTTCTAATAAACCTTGTCTTTGGCTGAAAAAAAAAAGAGAAGGCAAGCAATATAATATTGATTATACATGTGAAGTCATGCAAAACATATTTTTATATTAGCCATGTTGCAGAACACATACACACACACAGAGAAAAATAAAAATTAAAAAGTATACTTCAACCTGCACTCAGAGTTCCATCAATTCTATCTCTGGTGATGGATAGCATTCTTCATCATGAGTCCTTTGGAATTGCCTTAAATCATTGAATTGATCAGAAAAACTAAGTATTTCACAATTGATCATCATCACAATATTGTTGTTATTCTGTACAAAATTCTCCTGGTTCTGCTCACTTCACTTTGCATTAGTTCATATAAGACTTCTCAGGTTTTTCTAAAACCATTCTCCTTGTCATTTCTTATGTCACAATAGTAATCCAGCACAAGCATGTGCCACAATTTGTTCAGCCATTCCTTAATTGCTGGACACCCCCTCAATTTCCAATTCTTTGCCACCAGAAAAAAGTACTATAAATATTTTTGTGCAGACATGTAATTTTCCCTTTGCTTTGATATCTTCAGGACACAGAACTAGAGGAGGTATTTCTGGGTCAAAATGTATACAGTTTTATTGCCCTTTGGGCATAGTTCCAAATTGTTCTCCAGAATGGTTGGACTAACTCACAACTCCACCAACAGTGCATTGGTGTTCCAATGTTTCCATATTCCCTCCAAACATTTATCATTTTCCTTTTCTGTCATGTTAGCCAATCTGAAAGGTGTGAGGTGGTACCTCAGGGTTTCTCTAATCAATAATCAAGCATTTTATTACAACAATGGATAGCTTGGATTTCTTTTCCTGAAAACTGCTTTTTTTATATCCTTTGGCCATTTATCAATTGGGGAATGACTTTTTTTTTTATAAATTTAGTTCAGTTCCCTATATATTTGAGAAATGAGGCTTTTATCAGATAAACTTGCTCTAAAATGTTCTCTCAGTTTACTGATTTCCTTCTAATTCTTGGCTGCATTGGTTATGTTTGTGCAAAGCCTTTTTCATTTGATGTAATCAAAATTATCCATTTTACTTCCTGTGATCCTCTCTGTCCCTTATTTGGTCATAAATTCTTCCCTTATCCATAGATCAGACAGGTAAATTTTTCCATGCTCCCCTAATTTGCCTATGATATCACCCTTTATGTCTAAATTATGTACCCATTTTGGCCTTATGTTGGTGTATAGTTTGAGATGTTTGTCTATGCCTGGTTTCTGTCAAACTGCTTTCCAGTTTTCCCAGAAATTTTTGTCAAATAATGATTTTGTATCCTACAAGCTTGGATCTTTGGGCTTATCAAACTTTAGATAACTGTGGTCATTTCCTACTATGTATTGTGTATCTAATCTATTCCACTGATCCACCACTCTATTTCTTAGCCAGTGCCAAGCTATTTTCATGATTATCACTTTGTAATATAGTTTGAAATCTGGTTCTGCCAAGATACCTTCCTACATAAATTTTTTCATTGATTCACTTGATATGCTTGATTTTTTTGTTCTTCCAGATGAATTTTATTATTATTTTTCTAGCTCTACAAAATATTTTCTTGGTAGCTTGATTGATATGGCATAGAATAAGTAAATTAATGTAGCTACAATTGTCATTTTTATTATATTGGTTCAGCAATTAATATTTCTCCAGTTGCTTGGATTTCTCTGTATTTGAATGACAAATATTTTGTAATTGTTTTAATATAATTCCTGGGTTTGCCTTGGCAGGTAGACTCCCAAGTATTTTATATTGTAAGCAGTTATTTTATATAAATTTCTCTGTCTACCTCTTGCTGCTGGACTTTGTTGGTAATACATAGAAATTCTGGGGATTTATGTGGGCTTATTTTATATCCTACAACTTCGCTAAAGCTGTTATTAGTTTCAATAAATTTTTAGTTAGTTCTCTAGAATTTTCTAAATATATCATCATATCACCTGCAAAGAGAAATAATTTTGTTTCTAGTTAATAAAGTTTGTAATCTTCTTGCTAGTATTTTATTTGAAATTTTTGCATCAATATTCATTAGGGAAAGTAGTATATTGATTGTTTTCTTGGTCTGTTTTTGTTGTTCCTGGTTTAGGTAAAGGAACCATGTTTGTTTCATGAAAGGAATTTGGTAGGACTCCTTCTTTGCCTATTTTCCCAAATAGTTCATATGAAGTTGGAATTAATTTTTCTCTAAATGTTTGGCAGAATTCACTTGTGAATCCATCTGGTCTTGGGGATTTTTTTCTTAGGGAGCTCATTTTTGGCTTGTTCAATTTGTTTTCTTTTTTTATCTTAATTTTTTTTTAAATTTTTAACATGTGTTTTTAAAACTTTGGGTTACAAATTTTCTCCCTTCCTTCCTCCCCATCCGCTCTCATTGAAAAGGCAAGCATCTCGATACAGGTAATAGATGTGTAGTCATGCAAAACACTTCCATAGTAGTCCTGTTGTGAAAAACTAAGTATATTTCCCTTTATCCTATCTTACCCCCCATTTATTCTAGTCTCTCTTTTGACCCTGTCCCTCCTCAGAAGTGTTTGCTTTTGATTATCCCCTCCCCCAATCTGCCCTCCCCTCTATCAACCCCCTGCTCTCTTGCTCCCTTCTCCCCTTTATTTTCCTGTAGGGTAAGATAGATTTCCATACCCCATTGTGTATGTTATTCCCTCCTTAAGCCAAATCCTATGAGAATAAGATTCATTCATTCTCTCTCACCTTCCCCCATTTCCCCTCCAATGTAAAAGCCTTTTCTTGTCTGTTTCATGTGACATATTTTACCTCATTTTACTTCTCCCTTTCTCCTTCTCCCAGTATAATCTTCTCCCATCCCTTAATTTTATTTTCCATATATCACCCATTCATCTTCAACTCACCCTGTGTCCTCTTATCTATCTATCTATACAAACATATAATTTTTTCCCTCCCACTATCCTAATATTGACAAAGGACTCATGAGTTACAAATATCATCTTTCCCTGCAGGAATGTAAACAGTTCAACCTTAATAAGTCTCTTATGATTTCTCTTTCCTGTTTACCTCTTCCATGTTTCAATCGAGTCTTGTATTTGAAGGTCAAATTTTCTATTCAGCTCTGGTCTTTTCCACAGGAATGCTTGAAAGTCCTCTATTTCATTGAATGATCATTTTTTACCCTGAAGGATTATACTCAGTGTTTCTGGGTAGGTGATTCTAGGTTGTAGTCCTATCTCCTTTGCCTCCAGAATATCATACTCTATGCCCTCCGGACCCTTAATGTAGAAGCTGCTAAATCTTGTGTTATCCTGATTGTGTTTCCACAATACTTGAATTGTTTCTTTCTGGCTGCTTGTAATATTTTCTCCTTGACCTGGGAACTCTGGAATTTGGCTACAATATTCCTAGGAGTTTTCCTTTGGGGATCTCTTTCAGGAGGTGATTGGTGAATTCTTTCCGTTTCTATTTTGCCCTCTGGTTCTAAAATATCAGGGCAGTTTTCCTTGATAATTTCTTGAAAGATGATGTCTAGGCTCTTTTTTTCATCATGGCTTTCAGATAATCCAATAATTTTTAAGTTCTCTCTCCTGGATCTATTTTCCAGGTCAGTTGTTTTTCCAATGAGATATTTCACATTCTCTTCTACTTTTTCATTCCTTTTGATTAGTGTTACAGTGCCTTGATTTCTCAAATTGTCACTAGCTTCCAATTTCTCCATTCTAATTTTTAAGGAAGTATTTTCTTCAGTAAGCTTTTGGACTTCCTTTTCCATTTGACCAGTTTTGCTTTTTATGGCATTCTTCTCCTCATTGGCTTTTTGGACCTCTTTTGCCATTTGCGTCAGGCTGTTTTTTAAGGTATTATTTTCTTCAGTATTTTTTGGGTCTTCTTTAGCAAGCTGTTGACTTGTTTTTCATGATTTTCTTGCATCACTCTCATTTCTCTTCCCAGTTTTTCCTCTACTTCTCTTACTTGCTTCTCAAAATCCTTTTTTGAGCTCTTCCATGGCCTGGGACCAATTAATATTTTTCTTGGAGGCTCTGGATGTAGGAGCTTTGGTTTTGTTGTCTTCTTCTGGTTGTATGTTTTGATCTTCTTTGTCACCAGAGTAATATAATATAGTCTGACTCTTTTTGCACTGCTTGCTCATGATCCCGGCCAATTACTTGAGTTATAAACTCTTTGTTAAGGTAGGAGTCTGTTTCCAGTATGGAGAATGTACTGTCCCAAGCTTCAGGGGTTTTGTGCAGCTGTTTTCAGAGATACTTCTAGGGACCTGTAAATTTTCAGTTCTTCCAAGGTGGTATGATCAAGGATGAGGTGTTTACTCCTTTCCTGGCCTGTGCTCTGGTCTATGAGCAACACAAGCACTCTTTTCTGTCTTGTAATTGTGAGGATTTCCTCTCCACTGCCACTACAAGCTTCACTACTCCAGCACTCCTCCTTGCCCCAGGACCGCAACCCAGAACTGTGACCCAGATCCAGGCACAGGCAAAGCAAGAGAATCCTGCACCAGCAGAGAGATCCCTGCAATCCTCCTCTGATTATCCACTAAATTCCCCCTCAGTCTGTGGGCCAGAAGCTCAGGAGGCAGCTGCCCCGGGCCAAGTTCAGGGAATGGGGCTGCAACCCCACTGTGCTTCTCTATCACCACCGCAGAAACAGATTTTTCCCACTGACGTTCTAAGTTGTCTTTGGCATTCATGGGTTGAGAAGTCTGGATACCACCACAGCTGCCCACAATTCAGTCCTCTGAGACCTGCTCTAGGGTTGCTGTGGCCTGCCCACCCATGCCAAACTGTGCTCCTCTCCCAGCCCAGTGCTATATACCTTTCTAATCAACCATCCAGGTTGTCTTGGGCTGGAAATTTGTTTCACTCTGTCTTTTTGTGGGTTCTGCTGCTTTAGAATTTGTTTAGAGTCATTTTTTATAGGTATTTGGAAGGGTTTGGGGGAGAGCTCAAGCAAGTCACTGCTTTTACTCCGCCATCTTGGCTCTACCCCCCAGATTTCCTAAGTTTTTCAAAGTTTTCTTTTCAATATTTTTTTTACTGTACAAATTATTCCCCTGGTCCTGTTCACCTCATCTGCTTCAATTCACACAAGTCTTCCCAGGTGTCTTTTTAAACCATCCTTATCATTATTTCTTATAGTACAATAGTGTTCCATCACATTCCTATACCCTAACTTGTTCAATCATCCCAAAATTGATGAGAGAGGGCAAACCACTCCACTGTCTGCCAAGAAAACCACAAAACAGTGTCACAAAGAGCCTGACATGCCTGAAATGACTCAACAACAACTCTTTAGTGTCTAATTCTTTGCCATGACAAAGAGATGGCTACTACTTTTTTTTGTATGTATGAGTCTCTTTCCATTTTCTTAGGTCTCTTTGGGTTATTGACCTAGTAGTGGTGTCAGTGGCTCAAAGGGTATGCAGAGTTTAATAGATTTGAGCACATAGTTCCAAATTACTTTCCAAAATTTTTTGACCGGTTCAAAGATCCATCAAGTGAATTAAAATTCCCCTCAGACTATTTAGCATTTGTCATTTTCCTTATTTTTGTCAAATTTGTCAATTGGAAGAATTTGAGGTAGAAACTCAGAATTCTCTGTTAGTGATTGAGAGCATTTTTTTTTACATGGCCCTTGATAACTTAGATTTCTTTTTCTGAAAACTGCATTTTCATATTATTTGACCAATTATCAGTTGGGGAAATGGTTATCTTATAAATTTAAATCAGTTTCCAATGTATCATTAAAAATGAGAACATTATCAGATACTTGCTACAAAGATTGTTCTCATCTACTTGTTTCTCTTCTCATTTTAGCTGCATTGATTTTTATCAGCTCTTTCTCTGGGTGCAGATAGGAAATTCCTTCATATGAACTTTACGGTTAATTTGGGTATTTATAATAGACAACATAACTTATTCATTTAATGTCATTCTTAAAACAATATTGCTGTTACTATATACAATGGTCTCTTGGTTCTGCTCATTTCACTCTTCATTATTTCATGTAAACCTTTCCATCTTTTTCTAAAATCTTTGAGCTCATCATTTCTCATAGCACAGTAGTATTTCATCACAATTATATAACACAACTTGTTCAGTCATTCCCCAATTGATGGGCATCCCTGAAATTTCCAATTCTTTGCCACCAAAAAGAGACCTGCTATAAACATTTTAGAACATATGGATTCTTTTCCTTTTCCCCTAATTATCTATGGAAATAGACCTAGTATTGGTATTGCTGGGTCAAAGGGCATAAATAATTTAATAACTTTTTGGGCATAATTCCAGATTGCTCTCCAAAATGGTTAGGTCACCTTCCGCTTCCAGGAGCCAAGATGGCGGAGTAAAAAGGTAGTCGCTCTCACCGTCCCCTATCAACCTCTGAAAACCCAGAAAGTATCACCCCAGAAAAAACCCTGGAACAGCTGAACCAGAAGAAAGATGGGGTGCAGCAGTGCAGTAGCCCAAGTAGCTAGAGGGATTAATGGGAAAGGCCCCTCTTACCCTGGGGGAAGGGGAGCAGTACGGAACCAGGAGTTGCCCAGTCAACTAGTGGAAAGACTCACTTTAGCATACCAGGAGGAGATTCTGGTGCCTCGGCATTCTACAGCTAACGAGTCTCCCAGTGCCTTAGCAAAAATAAGGGAAGCAGGCCCCAGGTGGATAAGCACCCTGCAGCATTCATCTCAAAGGAGTTGAAGAAAGCAACCTAGAGTTGTCCAAAAGTTCCAGCCTTGTTAATTCCAGCCCAACACCAGCCCAACACCAAGTAAACTGTCAGAACCCTACAGCCTGTAACTACCAACCAATAGGAGATCCCAAAGCCCAGGTAGTCAAGCGGGCAAACACCAACAGCTGGACCTTCAAGTGCCTCAGTAAGGGCAGGGAACCAGTGGAAACCAGCTCAGAAAACCACCAGGTGCCTCGACATTCTACAGCAAAGGAGTCTCCCAGTGCTTCAACAGAACTAAAGGAGGCAGCACTGCAAGGGGCCCCAGGCAGATAAACACCCTGCAGCACTCATCTAAAAGGAGCTGAACAAAGCTAAAGGAAAGGAAAAGCAAGCAACCTAGATTGCCTGAAAGTACCAGCCTTGTTGATTCCAGCCCAACACCAGATAAGCTGCCAGAATCCTACAGCTTCCAATTGCCAACATAAGAGGCCCCAGCACAAAAAACCAGTGACCAAGACCTAGGCTCCCAACACAAGAAGCTTGGGTCAGTGCCCTCTGCTCCCCAGCAGGAGAGCATAATCTCTTTAAAGACCAGGGAATAAAGAAATAGTATGAGTAAAAAGAAACGTATGATAGATTCATATTATGAGAAGAGTGAAGATCAAGGCAGAAATTCTGAAGAGGACAACATTGCCATCAAACCCACATCTGAAACATCAAAAGGGAGTATAAACTGGTCTGAAGCCCAAAAAAGTCTTCTAAGAAGAGCTCAAGAAGGATTTTAAAAGTCAAATGAGAGAGGTAGAGGAGTCCTTTAAAAGTTCAATTGGCCAAATGGAAAAAAAAAGTACACTGAAGAAAACAAGTCACTAAAAAACACAATTGGCCAATTGGAAAAAAAAATACACTAAAAAAACAAATCCCTTAAAAATACAATTGGCCAACTGGAAAAAATAAGTACACTGAAGAAAACAAATCCCCAATTGGACAAGAAAGTACAAAATCTAACAGAAGAAAACAATATGTTAAAAATTAGAATTGAACAAATGGAAACTAATGACTCTATGAGAGAGCAAGAATCAGACAAACAGAAACAAAAGAATGAAAAAATGGGTGAAAATGTAAAATACCTCATGGGTAAAACAACTGACCTGGAAAACCGATCCAGGAGAGCCAATTTAAAAATTATTGGCCTACCTGAAAATCAAGATGAAAAAAAAAGCCTGGACAATATCCTTCGGGAAATCATAAAGGAAAAAACAGCCCTGAGGTTCTAGAACCAGAAGACAAAATAACTATAGAAAGAATCCACCACTCCCCACCTAACAGAGATCCCAAATTGAAAATGCCAAGGAATATAATAGCTAAATTCCAAAATTGCCATATTAAAGAGAAAATACTGTAAGCAGCCAGAAATAAACAATTTAAATATCATGGAACTGCAGTCAGGATTATACAGAACCTTGCAGCCTCTACGTTAAAAGACTGTAGGGTGTGGAACATGATATTCCATAAGGCAAAGGAGCTTGGAATGCAGCCAAGGATTAACTACGCAGCAAAAATGAGCATGATTTTTCAGGGAAGGAGATGGATATTCAATGAAATAGGGGACTTCCAAATCTTCCTGATACAAAGACCAGAGCTCAACAAAAAATTTGATCTTCAAGTACAAGATTCAAGAGAGACATAAAAAGGCAAATGGGACAGAAAGATACAATATGTTGTTAATAAGGGCAAACTGTTTACATCCCTACAAGGGAAGATGACACTTGCAACTCTTGAGAACTATATTGTTATTATACCATGTTAAAGGAGTATACATAAAGTGGGTGGATATAAGTTGACTTTGAAGTAATGATAAAAAAATCTAATCAGGTGGGTTAAATGGATCCAAGTAAGTGGATTAGTCTGATCTAAGAAAGTGTACTAAGAAAGGAGGAGGCAGACAAGGGTAAATTACATTACAGGAAAATACACAAAAACTTATTAGAGCAGAGGGAAAGAAGGGAGGGGGATGAGCATTGTTTGAACCTCACTGTCATAAGATTTGGCTCAAGAAGGGAACAACATAATCAGGTATAGAAATCTAACTTGCCGTATAGGCAGTAGGAGGGAAAAGGGGAAAGAAAAAGGAGGGGGGATAGAAGGGAGGGAAGAAGCAGTAAGGGCAAAGGAGAAGAAAAGGGAAGGGGCTAACAGAAAAGAGGCAGGACTGAAGGAGGTGGTGGTCAAAAGCAAAACACTAGTGAGGAAGGAAAAGGAGAAAGGAGAAAGAAAAGCATAAACAGGAGAGGGGAAAGGATGGAGAGAAAGATACAGATAGTAATCATAACTGTGAATGTGAGCGGGATGAACTCTCCATAAAAAAAAGCAAAATTGATTAAAAACCATAATCCTACAATATGTTGTTTACAAGAAACAGATTTGAAAAAGAGTGACACACATAGGGTAAAGGTAAAAGGCTGAAGCAGAATATATTATGCTTCAGCTGAAGTAAAAAAAAAAAAAAAACATGGGTAGCAATCCTGATTTCAGACAAAGCAAAATCAAAAATAGATCTTATCAAAAGAGGTAAGGATGGAAACTACATCTTGCTAAAAGGCACCATAGACAATGAAGTAATATCATTACTAAACAGATATGCATCAAATGGTATAGCATCCAAATCCTTAGAGAAGTTCAGGGAGTTACGGGAAGAAATAGACAGCAAAACTATACTAGTGGGGGACCTCAACCTCCCACTCTCTGAACTAGATAAATCTAACCACAAAATAAACAAGAAAGATGTTAAGGAGGTGAATAGAATGGAATATTAGAAAAGGTAGGTATGATAGACCTCTGGAGAAAAGTGAATGGGGATAGAAAGTAATATACCAGAAATGCAGGACTGGTTCAATATTAGGAAAACTATCAGTATAATTGATCATATCAACACCAAAACTAACAGAAACCACATGATCATCTCAATAGATGCAGAAAAAGCTTTTGACAAAATACAACATCCTTTCCTATTAAAAACACTAGAGAGCATAGGTATAAATGGAATCTTCCTTAAAATAATAAATAACATCTATCTAAAACCTTTAGCAAGCATAATATGTAATGGGGAACAAGCTAGAAGCATTTCCAGTAAGATCGAGGGTGAAACAAGGATGTCCATTATCACCACTGTTATTCAACATCATGCTGGAAACATTAACTTTAGCAATAAGAGAAGAAAAAGACATTGAAGGTATTAGAATAGGCAAAGAAGAAACAAAGCTATCGCTCTTTGCAGATGACATGATGTTATACTTAAAGAATACCAGAGAATCAAGTAAAAAGCTACTTGAAATAATAAACAACTTTAGCAAAGTTGCAGATTATAAAATAAACCCACATAAATCATTGGCATTTCTATATATTACCAACAAAGCCCGACATCAAGAGATAGAAAGAGATATTCCATTTAAACTTACTGTAGACAGTATAAAATATTTAGGAGTCTACCTCCCAAAACAAACCCAGGAACTCTATGAACACAATTACAAAACACTTTTCACGCAAATAAAGTCAGATCTAAATAATTGGAAAAACATCAGTTGCTCATGGGTAGGCCAAGCTACTATAATAAAAATGACAATTCTACCTAAGCTAATTTACTTATTTAGTGCCATACCAATCAAACTACCAAAAAATTATTTTATGGAATTATAATAACAAGATTCATTTGGAAGAACAAAAGGTCCAGAATATCTAGAGAACTAATGAAAAGAAATGCAGGGGAAGGTGGCCAAGCCATTCCATATCTTAAATTGTATTATAAAGCAGCAATCATCAAAACTGCTTGGTACTGGCTAAGAAATAGAGTGGTGGATGAGTGGAATAGGTTAAATATGTAAGACACAGTACTCAATGACTATAGTAATCTATTATTTGATAAACCCAAAGACCCCAGCTTCTGGGATAAGAACCTACTCTTTCAAAAAAAACTGCTAGGAAAACTGGAAGAGTATGCCTAGAAACTAGGCATAGACCAAAATCTCACACCACATACCAAAATAAAGTCAAAATGGGCTCATGATTTAGATATAAAGGCTGATACTGTAAGCAAACTCAGAAAGTAAGGAATAGTTTACCTGTCAGATCTATGGAGAACAGAAGAATTCATGACCAAACAGGAGATAGAGAACATTACAAAGAGCAAAATAGATAATTTTGATTACATTAAATTGAAAAGTTTTTTGCACAAACAAAGCCAACACAACTAAGACTAGAAAGAAGATAGAAAATTGGGAAAGAATTTTTACAACCAGTCTCTCTGATAAGGGTCTCATTTCTAAAATATATAGAGCAAACTGGGAAAGCAAGGAATAGTTTAAGTATCAGATTTATGGAGAACAGAAGAATTCATGACCAAACAAGAGATAGAGAACATTACAAAAAGCAAAATAGAAAATTTTGATTACATTAAATTGAAAACTTTTTGCACAAACAAAGCCAAAGCTGAAAATTGAGAAAGAATTTTTACAACCAGTCTCTGATAAGGGCCTCATTTCTAAAATATATAGAGAATTAACTCAAATTTATAAGAATACAAGCCATTCCCCAATTGATAAATGGTCAAAGGATATGAACAGACAGTTCTCAGATGAAGAAATTAAAGCCATCTATAGTCATATGAAAAAATGCTCTAAATCACTATTGATTAGAGAAATGCAAATCAAAACAACTCTGAGGTACCACATCACACCTATTAGAATGGCCAACGTGACAAAACAGGAAAATGATAAATGTTGGAGAAGATGTGGGGAAATAGGAACACTAATGCATTGTTGGTGGAATTGTGAAATGATCTAACCATTTTGCATAGCAATTTGGAACTATGCCCAAAGGGTTATAAAAATGTGCATACCCTTTGACCCAGCAATAGCACTTCTAGGGCTATATCCCAAAGAGATCACACAAATGGAAAAAGGACCCACATGTACAAAAATATTCATAGCAACTCTTTTTGTGGTGACAAAGAATTGGAAATTGAGAGGATGCCCATCATTTGGGGAATGATTGAGCAAGTTGTGGTATATGAATGTGATGGAATACTATAGTGCTATAAGAAATGATGAACAGGCTGACTTCAGAAAAAACCTGGGAACACTTGTATGGTATGATGCTGAGTGAAGTGAGCAGAACCAAGAGAATGATGTACACAATAACAGCCTCATTGTGTGATGACTAATATTGATAAACTTAACCCTTCCTGGCAATACAAGGATCTTAAGACATCTCCAGAGGCCTTGTGATGGCAAATGCTATCCACATCCAAAGAAAGAACTATGGAAGTTGAATTGTTATTTTTTTTTCCTCTTCTGTTGAATTTTGTTTCCTCTTTCTAATGGTTCCTCCTGTTGGAATTTTTACTTACAACATCACTAATGTGAAAACATGTTTAATATGAACGTAAATATATAGCCTATGTCAGATTGTGCCATCTTGGGGAGGGTGGTGGGGAGGAAGGGGGAGAAAAAGTTTAAACTCAAAAGCATATGGAAGTGATTACTGATAAATCAAAATAAATTAATAAAAAAAACCAAAAAAACAAAAATGTTTAGGTCATTTTACAATTCCACCAACAATGAATTAGTGTCCCAACTTTTCCACATTCTCTTCAACATCTGTCACTTTCCCTTTCAATCATTTTAGCCAATCTGATAGGTGTAAAGTTATATCTCAAGGTTATTTTATTATGCATTTCTCTAATCAATAATGATTTAAATTTTTTATATGACTATCAATTGTTTTGATTTCTTTATTGGAAAACTACCTATTCATATCCTTTGACCATTTGTCAGTTAGGCAATGATTCATATTGTTACAGGTTTGACAAAGTTCTTTAAGTATTTTAGATATGAGACCTATATATGATAAACTGTCTATAAAAAATTTTCCCCAATTTTCTGCTTTCCTTCTAATACTGGCTATATTTGTTTTATCTGTATAAATCCTTTTTAATTTAATGTAATTGAAATTATCCATTTTACATCTAATTTTGCTCTCTGTCTCATTTATTCATAAATTGTTCACCTATCGATAAGTCTGATAAGTAATATGTTCCAAGTTCCAATTTTCTCATAAAATCTCTATATCTAGGTTATGTATCCATTTTGACTTTATCTTGGTAAATGGTGTGAGATATTGGTCCATGCCCAATTTCTACCATACTCTTTTCCAGTTTTCCCAATAACTTTTACCAAATAATGAATTCTTATCCCAAAATATTAAGTCTTTTCACTTGTCAAATACAACGTTATTATATTTATTTGCTGCTGTAAATTGTGTGATCCACCTTTCTATTTCTTAGCCAGTACCAGCTAATGCAGCTTAAGATCTGGTACTGCTAAACCTCCTTCCTTTACACTTTTGTTTTTCATTATTTCCTTTGATATTCTTGACTTTTTGGTTTTTTAAAAGAACTTTACTATCATTTTTTCTAATTGAGTAAAATAATTTTTTTTGGTAATTTAATTGGGATGGTATTGAATATGTAAATTAGTTTGGGTAAAATTGTCATTTTTATCATATTGGCGCTGCCTACCCCATGAGCAATTAATCTCTCCAATTATTTAAATCTG
>NW_020954618.1:624793-657182 GCF_900497805.2 Vombatus ursinus
ACTGTGTAAAATGTTCTCCTGGTTCTGCTCACTTCACTCAGGATCATATCATACAGGTCTTTCCAGTTTTTTCTGGTCTCTCTGCTCATCATTTCTTATAGCACAATAGTATTTCATTACATTCATATACCACAACTTGTTCAGCCATTCCCCAATTGATGGGCATCCTCTCAATTTACAATTCTTTGCCAACACAAAAAGAGCTGCTATCAATATTTTTGTACATGTGGGTCCTTTTCCCATTTGTGTGATCTCTTTGGAATACAGCCCAGAAAGTGCTATTGCTGGGTCAAAGGGTATGTACATTTTTATAGCCCTTTGGGCATAGTTCCAAATAGCTCTCCAAAATGGTTGGATCATTTCACAACTCCATCAACAATGCATTAGTATTCCAATTTTCCCGCATCTTCTCCAACATTTATCATCTTTCTGTTTTGTCATGTTGGCCAATCTGATAGGTGTGATGTGGTACCTCAGAGATGTTTTGATTTGCATTTCTCTAATAATGATTTAGAGCATTTTTTCTTATGACTATAGATGGTTTTAATTTCTTCATTTGAGAACTGCCTGTTCATACCCTTTGACCATTTATCAATTGGGGAATGGCTTGTATTCTTATAAATTTGACCTAATTCTCTATATATTTTAGAAATGAGGCCCTTATCAGAGACTGGTTGTAAAAATTCTTTCTCAATTTTCAGCTTTGGCTTTGTTTGTGCAAAAAGTTTTCAATTTAATGTAATCAAAATTTTCTATTTTGCTTTTTGTAATGTTCTCTATCTCCTGTTTGGTCACAAATTCTTCTGTTCTCCATAGATCTGACAGGTAAATTATTCCTTGGTCTCCCAGTTTGCTTATAGTATCAGCCTTTATATCCAAATCATGAACCCATTTTGACTTTATTTTGGTGAGAATTTGATCTATGCCTAGTTTCTGCCATATTGTTTCCAGTTTTTCCAGCAGTTTTTGTTAAATGGTAAGTTCTTATCCCAGAAGCTGGAGTCTTTGGGTTTATCAAATAGTAGGTTACTATATTCTTTGACTACTGTGTCTTGCATACCTAACCTGTTCCACTGATCCACCACTTTATTTGTTAGCCAGTACCAAGTAGTTTTGATGATTGCTGCTTTATAATACAATTTAAGATCTGGAATGGCTAGGCCACCTTCCCTTGCATTTCTTTTCATTAGTTCCCTTGATATTCTGAATCTTTTGCTATTGCAAATGAATCTTGTTATTATTTTTTCTAGTTCTATAAAATATTTTTGGTAGTGTGAATGGTGTGGCACTGAATAAGTAAATTAGCTTAGGTAGAATTGTCATTTTTATTATGTTAGCTCAGCCTACCCATGAGCAACTGATGTTTTTCTAATTATTTAGATCTGACTTTATTTGTGTGAAAAGTGTTTCGTATAATCTATTATTTGATAAACCCAAAGACCCCAGCTTCTGGGATAAGAACCCACTCTTTGACAAAAACTGCTGGGAAAATTGGAAAAGAGTATGGCAGAAACTAGGCATAGATCAAAATCTCATGCTATATACAAAAATAAAGTCAAAATGGGTTCATGATTTAGATATAAAGGCTGATACTGTAAGCAAACTCAGAAAGCAAGGAATAGTTTAACTATCAGATTTATGGAGAACAGAAGAATTCATGATGAAACAGGAGATAGAGAACCTTACAAAAAGCAAAATGGATAACTTTGATTACATTAAATTGAAAAGTTTTTGCATAAAGTCAATGCAACCAAGATTAGAAGGAAAGTAGAAAATTGGGGAAGAATTTTTACAACCAGTCTCTCTGATAAGGGCCTCATTTCTAAAATATATAGAGAATTAAGTCAAATTTATAAGAATACAAGTTATTCCCCAATTGATAAATGGTCAAAGGATATGAACAGGCAGTTCTCAGATGAAGAAATT
Organism: Vombatus ursinus; assembly: GCF_900497805.2. Lineage (NCBI taxonomy): Eukaryota > Metazoa > Chordata > Mammalia > Diprotodontia > Vombatidae > Vombatus > Vombatus ursinus. Next base: position 626,720 of record NW_020954618.1, read on the forward strand.
AAAGCCATCTATAGTCATAATAAAAAATGCTCTAAATCACTATTGATTAGAGAAATGCAAATCAAAACAACTCTGAGGTACCACATCACACCTATCAGATTGGCCAACATGACAAAACAGAAAAATGATAAATGTTGGAGAAGATGTGGGAAAACTGGAACACTAATGCATTGTTGGTGGAGTTGTGAAATGATCCAATTATTTTGGAGAGCTATTTGGTACTATGCCCAAAGGGCTATAAAAATGTGCATACCCTTTGACCTAGTAATAGCACTTCTAGGGTTATATCCCAGAGAGATCATACAAATGGGAAAAGGACCCACATGTACAAAAATATTGATAGCAGCTCTTTTTGTGGTGGCAAAGAATTGTAAATTGAGAGGATGCCCATCAATTGGGGAATGGCTGAACAAGTTGTGGTATATGAATGTAATGGAATACTATTGTGAAATGATGAACAGTCTGACTTCAGAAAAACCTGGAAAGACTTGTATGGTATGATGCTGAGTGAAGTGAGCAGAACCAGGAGAACGTTGTATACAATAACTGCCATGTTGTGCAATAAACTTAACCTTTCTCAGGAAGAGAAGGATCCAAGACATCTCCAAAGGCCTCATGATGGAAAACGCTATCCACAAAGAAGAAAGAACTATGGAGTTTGAATGCAGGTGGAAGCATGCTATCTTCTGTTTTGTTTTGTTTCCTCTTTCTGGTGGTTCCTCCTATTGGTTCTAATTCTTACCTACAACATCACTTATGGGAAAATATGTTTAATAAGATATATAGATATATATGTATATATATATACATATATATATTTATATAGCCTATATCAGATTGTGCACCATCTTGGAGAGTGAGGTTGGGAGGGAGGGGGAGAAAAATTTAAAACTCAAAAGCTTATGGAAGTGATTGTTAATAATTTAAAATAAATTAATTTTTAAAAAAGAAAAGTGTTTTGTAATTGTGGTCATATAGTTCCTAGGTTATTAAATTTTTGTACATTATTATGTGGTCAATCTTTTTAAATTTATAAAAAGCATTTATGTAAAACTATTTGTGAATTTTCTTTCATCTTATTTTTACTTGCTATTTTCCTTCTCAGCCTCTCTTTTCATCCTATCCAGGTTACCTTATCTTCTCCCCTTGCCCTCTTATTCCTTATTTTACCCACCCCTCTAAAAGTCCCTCTCTTATTTATTCACCCAACCCTCCTAATCTTGATGTATATGCATACTCTTTTAAAAGTCCTTCCCGAACCCTATCTCACAGTTCTCTCACCTCTCTAGAAGTTCGAAGACTTATAAATCTCTTTAGATGTATAAGTTGTTTCCTCTGCAACCCAGATGAGAGTAAGGTTCCAATGATACTAAACCTCCATCTCCACCTGTTTCCTCTATATTAGTTCTTCCTATCACACCCCATTTTTGGAGATAGTTTCTCCTTTGGAGATAATTTTACCCTTTTCATACACAATTTTGTTTTTTAGAATCACCTCATCATACACAACTCAGCCCCAACCTTTCTTTCACACTACTTTAGTAATGATAAAAGTTTTAAGAATAGTATTACTAATAACAATTACTAATATAAATAACCTTTCCATATATCATAAGTAAATAGTTTGACCTTAATCAGTACCTTATAATTAATTTTTAATGATTTTCTTATATTTCTTCTGGATCTTTTACATCAAATTTTCCATTGAGTTCTAGTGTTTTTGTTACAAATACCTAAAAGTCTTTCAGTCCATCAAATATCCATTTTTTAATTCAGGATTATACTTGACTTTGCTGGATAAGTTATTCTTGGATATAACCCCAGCTCCTTTACTCTTCAAACTATAATCTTCGAAGACCTGTGGTGTCTTAGTGTAGAAACTTCTAGGTCTTATGAAATCCTAATTGTTTTTTCTGCAGTATTTAAATAGTTTGGTTTTTTTCTTGTTGTTTGCAATATTTTCTCTTTAACCTGGAAATTTGGAAACTTGGCTATGATATTCCTGTAAGCTTTCTTCCTAAGATCTTTCAGTGGGTGATTGGTGGATTTGTTTTTCTATTTCTACTTTACTTTCTTGTTCTAGAACTTCGAGGCAATTTTCCTCAATAATTTCTTGTAACATTGCATCCATATTCTTTTTTGATCGTAACTTTCACATAGTCTGACAATTCTCATATTGTCTTTCCTTGATCTGCTCTCCAGATCAATTATTTTTCTAATGAGACGTTTCAGATTCTCTTTGAGTTGTATTATATCTTAGTGTCTTATCACATCATTTGATTCCACTTGCCCAAATCTTGTTTTCATGAAGTTATTTTCTTCCTTAAAATTTTGTATCTCTTTTTCTAATTGGCTAACTTTCTTTTTATACTTTTCTTAGATTGCTTTAATTTTTTTTCTATTTTTCCCTCATTCTCTCTGATTTTTGAATTTCTTTTAAAATTCTTCCAAGATTTATTTTTGTGCTTGTGACCATTTGACATTACTCTTTAGGGTAGGAGTGGCTTTTTTCTAACCTCATTATCTTCCTCTGGATATGAACCCAAATCTTCTTTTATACCACAATGGCTATCAATGGTGGGGTTCTTTTTTATTTGCTTACTCATTTTTATTTTTCATTTGTCTTATTTTATTTTTAACAGCCTAATACTACTATCAAGTTTTAATACCAAATTGTGAGTAATGTTGTCCTAGGCCTCAAGTCCTTCTTCCTGTTGGTTTCTGGATTTTGTCCCGAGGCTCGACCTCAGGGACTCCTCTCTTCCTCCCTTAAGCCCCAGCCACACTGGTCAGAAAATGTTTCTGCTCCCTCAGGTACCATACTCACCGGACTGTGCTCGCTCCTCCTCACCCACAGCCATAGCCAGGGATCATATCTACTCAGCACTGCTAGGCCTGGCTTCCAGAAACAGCAGGGCATCCTTCAGTCTTCCCTTACTCACAGTCTGCTGTTCTTTAGATAAAAGTTTGTGAGGTAAAAGTTCATGAGGTGAAAGTTCCTGAGGCTATGAGCTTAAAGTTCCTGAGGTGAAATTTCTTGAGGTTGTGAATGATGTGAAAATTGAGGTGAAATTTCTTTTTGGGTTTTTTATTATTATTATTTTTATTTTTAGTGAGGCAATTGGGGTTAAGTAACTTGCCGCCCATGCTCACACAGCTAGGAAGTATTATGTGTCTGAGGCTGGATTTGAACTCAGGTCCTCCTGAATCCAGGGCCAGTGCTCTGTCCACTGCACCACCTAGCTGTCCCCAGAGGTAAAATTTCTTCAGGCCTAATCTGCTTCCCTCAGGGCCTTCTGTTTGTTGATTCGGTGTAATCAACCTAGAGGTGATTACACTTCATTCAGACCTAACCTCACCCCCTGGAGACTTCTCTGAAGGATTCTCAAAAAGTCTTATGAGGACAGCTGGTGAGTGATCTCCTGGCCTTCACACATAGCTCATCCTCCTGCCTTTGGACAGTTTGTGACCTTTTACTGAAATATACTCCCTGCTCAACTCTACCTCGTAGAATGCCTAGCTTCCTTCCAGGCCCAGCTCCAGTACCACTTCTTACCTGAATCTCCCAAGTTGATAGTACCTTCCCCTATACTTTGTTCATGGTTGTCTTGCATTTATCCTGCATATATTTTTTGCCCTTGTGCATGTTGCCCCTTTTCAGTAGAATGTAAGCTCATTGAAGACCGACACTGTTTCTTTTTTGTCTTCATCTCCACAACCCCTGGCACAGAGCAGGAGCTTCCACCAATCAATAAACATTTATGAACTGTCTATTATGTTCCAGGAACTGTCCTAGTTACTGGTGATACAAAAACAAAAGCAAAAGGGCATTTGCTTCAAGAAGCTCACATTATACCAAGGAGGTAACATACACATATGTAGGTATATACCAAATACATATATACACATACACATATATTTACATATATACCAAAGAAATACAGACAGCATAGTAAATAATCTGGAGTAGGGGTCAGGGAGAAACAGTAGTACAGTTGGGGGGGGGGGGCTCAGGAAAGGTTTTATGCAAAAGGTAGCACTTGACCTAAGTCTTAAAGAAAATCCCAAGGGACAAGAAGGGATTTCAAGAGGCAGAGGTGAGGGGGGTGGGCATTACATCAAAGGAATGGTATACAACAAAGCACAAAGAGAAGAGATGGGTTGCAAGGTACGACGAATGCTAAAAAGAACAGTTTGGTGAGTCAGTAGAATATATGGTGGACAATAATAAGACAGGAAGGTAGGTTGGGGGCCAAGTTGTGAAGACTTTTAAATGACAATTAGAGGAGTTTATGATTGATTTGAGATAATAGTGTGACACTTGAGTTTGTTGATCAGGGGAATAACATGGCCATTTCTGAACTTAATAAATGCTTGTTGAATGAATAAGCAAAGACATCAACCAATCCAATGACTAGAAAAAATCCCAAATAGGTTGCTTAGTATTGTTAGATATAAAATTTAATTGAGTGACATGAATTTTTCATTGTTTGAACAGTTATGGTGATCTCCTACAGCAATAGCTTTCATGAGACACTTATTTCCATGGTTTATAATCAAATATCTTTATAATTATAGAATGTTAGTTCTGCAAGGAAACTTATGGACCATCTAGTCTTGTATTTTCCCCAATAATTCATGAGGGGACTGTCACTAGTCCATCTCAAATTGTTATTGATTTTTAGTACCCATGGTTACATAAAAGACTCCTTTTCCTCCTTTTTCTGTCTGTTCCTCCCACCCATTTCTTCATCGTTTTACCCAGCTGTTGGTTCTCTTGACCTACTGGACCGAGATTTAGGAGGTCAGAGAGGTCTTTTGTAGAGGATTGTTTAGCCACTATACAGTCTGGGTTTAGAAACACTGATGTGGCCAAAGTGTCTTCCTGTGGTCAGAAAGCTCACTGGTGCCAGGCATAGCAGAGGGACTGAAACCCAGTTTCCTTCTCCTCATGTCTGAATGCCTCCCAACAAACCTAACTCTCTTTCCTAGCCATTCTTTTTTTTAAATAATTTCTACATTTGTTCCTTCATGTAGGAAGGTTGAATGAGTGGCATTGCTTTGCTTAAAAGGTGACTCATGAGCTGATGATTTGGTGACAGAATTTACATCTGAATAGGATTTCAATTGCTCCTTCCCAAAGTACATCCATCAAACAGCTCTAAAAAAGTATTGGTAAAGAATCAAGATAAATTCTCCCATGAGGACAAAATGGGAGAAATGGATCACACAGGTCTCAGATGATAGCTGAAAGCTAATGTGTATACATACATCAGGTGGGCCAAGATGACAATAAATGAAGATAACAATTATTAGGAGAAGTAGTAAAAGGACTGAAACACTAATGCACTGTTGGTAGAGCTGTGGATTGATATAACCATTCTGGAAAAAATAAATAAATTGGAAATACACTCCACAAGTCACTAAACTGGGCGTTACTAGCAATGCCACTAGCTGGTATATTATCCCAAAAGATAAAAGATCATGTGAAAGGAATTATGTATAATATACATATATAAGTATGCATGTGTATATCCATACACACACACACACACACACACACACACACTTTTTTTGTTGTAGTAAAAAAAACTGTAAAAAAAAAAGTAAGTAACCATTAGTAAGGGAATGGCTGAACAAATTATGTTATATGAATGTAATGGAATATTATTGTACCATAAAGATGATAAAAAGAACGTATTTAAGAGATGTGGGAAAACGTGAACCAATGCAGGGTGACTTGAGTAAAACCAGGAGAAAAATTTCCATGATGACTGCAATAATGTAAAATAAAACCACTGTGAACTGTTAGAACTTTGACCAGGTCAGTGGCCAACCGTGACACTGGAGGATTAATGATAAAGCGTGCTTCCTACATCTTGCCTAAGAAGTGATGTTTAACATCCACATCAGATCTCCAAATTTTGGGTGTCCCCCAGGGCTCCATCCTGGGCCCCTTCCATTTTTTCTCTCATGGTGACCTCATCAGCTCCCATAGGTTTAAGTATTATCTCTGTGCTAATAAATCCCAAATCCTTATCTCCAGCTCCAGTCTTCCTCCTGAGCTTCAGTCCCACATCACCAACTGCCTACTGGATGTTTCCAACTCCATGTCCTGGAGCTGTCTCAAACTAAATGTGTCTGAAACTGAACTCACTATCTACCACCATCCCCCAGCCCTCCTGCTTCTGCACTTTGCTATTTCACAGAATTATAGAATTTGAGAGTTGGAAGGTACCCCAGTAGCCATCTAGTCCAATGCTTGCACAAAGCAATCCCCACAATAACACGCCTACCAAGTGGTCATTCAGCCCCTGCTTGGCTACCTTGAAGAACTGGGGAATTCACGATCTGTCTGGGCAGCCTACTACACTTTGGGGTAAAAAAATGGTAAAATGGTATGGGTGATGTCTTTTCACATGGATTATTTGTACTGGACCGATGGTAGAGTCCTCTGAGCTCGTGAAGGTCTGATCAGCCACAATTGGACACGCTGTATCTTGACCTCAACATAGTGACGTCATTTCAGTCCTCTTTGAGAAGGAAGGACAAGTAACAATTTGGGGTAACTGCTTGTTAGGAAGTTCTTTGCAATTTTGACCCATTCCCCTAGTTTTTCTTCTAAGATCAAACAATCCTTGGCAGCAAATAATATTAAGGACATTGTAATCTTTGTAGTAACACAGGTTCACAAGCTGTGAATTTCTAAATTCCCCATCTCACCCCACATAGCCTCTCGGTTGACATTTTGTTTCTACCACCACAGTGCTTCACATTTACCCCCTTCTCTCCACTCACACAACCACCACCCTATCTTAGGCACTCTACTTTATAACTTTATTATTGAAATAGCCCCATATTACCTCTAAGATCAGATATAAAGTCTTGCTTGGCATTTAAAGACCTTTGCAACCAGACTACAATCTACTTTTGCAACTTTATTGAACAGTGTTCCTCTCCATGCACACCATCGTCCAGCCAAACTGACTTTCTTAAAGTTCCTCATACTTATCACTCACTCCATCTCACTCCTTCATGTCTTTGTTCTGGTTCTCCCCCTTGCCTGGAATGTACACTTTCATTACCTCTGACTCACAATTCCTAGCTTCTTCACATCTCATTTCAATTGTGTTTCTCTTGATCCCCCCCAACTCCCTGCCTTCCTCCCAAATCACCTCCCAACCATTTTGTTTATATATGCATACATACATGTTGTTTCCTTCTACTAAATTGTGAGTTCCTTGAAAGCAAGGACTGTATGCCTTTTTCTTTGTATTCCCAGTACCACTGGCTAGCATACAGTAGGTTTTTAATAAATGCTTATTGACTGATTGATAGATATATGGAAAGAAATTGACATACATAGCCCATGAATTGTTTTACTTAAATATGCTCGTTGTTCAAACAGGGAGCTTCTGAGGGGGGCGGGGAGGCAGAGACAGAGTTGGTGGGTATAGATAGCGATGCAAAAAAAAAAAGAGAGAATAAAACAAAGAAAAGAATACCAAACAAATGTTATGTATGTGTATATATGTATATGTGTGTGTATTTATATACGTATATGCATATGTATATATACATATATGCGTATGAGTGAGAGAGTAGAGAGAAGTTTCAAAGGGGGATACAGCTAACCAGGACACATTTTTTAAAGCTACCGTTTTAAATTAAATAAACACTTTAAAAAAAACCATGTTACAGAAGTTCTCAGTTTCGTATAGCCCTCTTTTTTGTTCTTTTTATATTGAAATATTTATACTTGTTGGTGTTTGCTGAGTTCAGAATAAAAAATAAATTTAGAAAACAACAGATACACACACTCTTGTTTCCCTGACAGTTTCCACTGGCTATGACCCTGGACAGGTCCAAGTAGCATATTGATGAATGAAACATAATTCCTCAGCAGCAGCAGATACCACATTCTCTTTTGTCACCCCAAACAATGGATGGCTCAATCCAACTTCTTCAGTATGTTGTCTCTACATTGTGGAGCCAACTCCACTAAAATGATGTACTCCCAGAAGTGAACCACATTCGTATTGACTTTTTCACAATGAATGAAGTTAGAAGAGCTGGTAGTCTAAATGGACTTAGACATTATTGGTTGAGAATTTTTAACAAAATGAAAAACAATGCAAGATGTGAGGGCATTGACATAGAGCAGTTGATTCTTCAAATGGGTACCTGAGACTTTTCTGGGGGGCATAAAGACATGTCTAGAGATTGAAAAAAATAGAGGATTTAAAGGCAGGAAGCATCAGCAGAAACAGCCTACCACCCGATGAGAAGATAAACAGCCAAGAATACTTTTGACAGTTAAGTACAGAGAAGAAAAATAGGTAGGGAATGTTTGCAGGCCAGAAGCAAGAATTTCTAATGAAAAACCAACAGGACTGTAGCTTCATGTGCCAAGAGAATATGACAGAGATGAAGGCCAGGCCCCCGGCAAGTTGGCTCTTTTAATGCTGAGGCTCTAGAAATGGACAGGGGAGTGTCTACACGCTTTCTCCTAGTCCCACTCTATCTTACACCCAACACTCAAGAAAAGAAATTTAAATCCCCCAGGAGGAGATCCTTTGTAAGTGTTTGAGCTTCTTGAGGGAAGTTGAACTAAAGACAATCCCTGCTCTCAAGGAGCTCACAGTCTAATAGAGGAGATAACTTGCAACCAATCATGTCCAAGTAAGACATCAAGGCTAATTTGGAGTCAATCTCAGAGGCAAGGTGCTAAGAATAAAGAGGACTGGGAAAGAATTCGTGCAGAAGCTGGGACTTTAGCTGGGACTTGAAGGAAGTCAAGGAAGCCCATATATGGGCATAAGGAAGATGGCGTCTTTTGGGGGACGGCCCATGAAAATACTTCAAGTGGGGAGATAAAGTGTCCTGTGGAAGGATCAGCAAGGAAGCCAGAGTTTCTGAATCACACATACTTGGAAAGGTAGAGGGGAGTGAGTCAAGACTGGAAAAGAAAGGATTAGGTTGTGATGGGCTTTAAAAGCTAAAGGGAAGATTTTCTATTTGGTCCAGGAGGCAACAGGGAGCCAACAGAGTTGACTCAATAAGGAGGTAACATGATCTGTATTTGAGGAAGGCCCACACTTGAGGAAGGTCAATTTGACTGCTGAGTGGAGGATGAAGTGGGGTGGGGAGAGACTTAGGGCAGAGGGATCAGCCAGCAGCCAATTGTGATGGTCCAGACAAGGAGCGATGAGGGCCTGCACCAGGGGCCCCCACGTGCAACATGCTTCAAAGGTACAATTGACAGGCCTTGGCAGTTGATCGGATATGGAGTGTATAAGGGAGTGAGGAGCTGAGAAGGACCCCTAGGTTTTGAGCCTGGGTGACGGGGAAGATGGTGGTACCCTTGATAGTAACAGGTTAAGCTAAGACGAGGAGAAAGTTGGAAGGAAAGGTGAGAAGTTCAGTTTTGTACATGTTCAGTATAAGATGTTCTAAGAAGTTAGACATGCTCATTTTTGAGGGGTGGCACTAATGATTGGATCCGGGGTGACATTTTTCTTCTCTTTCCTCACCACGTGCTAACTCACCATGGACTAGTCTTAGCACATCCATCAAGTTGACACATTGCCATTAAATGACTATTGGAACTCATTAGCTGGCTGATGCTCCTGTAATGCACCAGATGGCAGCATTGGGCCGTGAGTGCTCTCTACTCTTCATTGTATGGTCCCTACTACAGCAAATAAAAATATATTTACTGCCTGCAAAATACTGCTCATTGTTTTGGGGTCGTACACATGTGCATACCCTCTGCTCTGTCCCTTCTCTAGGGAGGGGAAAATATAACTATGCTTTCTTGGTCCAATCCAAAGAAGCCCTAGACTAAAGAGAACCATAGGGTTCTGATTAGAGGCAAGAGTGATGGAATTGTCCACTGGGGTTCCAAGGAAGGCACAGCATTATAGATAATGTTATATAGTAAAGTTATTCAAGCTTTTCAAGTTAGAAGTTTTTCAAGTCTCAGAGTTGTAGCTCACATCACACAAGGATGGGGTAAGAACCATCAGCCTCAAGGGTTGGGGCTCACATTTGGGTCAAGCGCAAGAAAGGGATCAATTTCAGGAAGAGGTCGAATTGGTGCTCCCTATGATGGGACATGGTGATTCGGGAAATGGAGCTAGCCTTTGGGTTTCCTTGGTCACAGAAGCCTGGGACTGCCACCAGGTCCTCAGGATGGTTACACAGCTCAGGAGAATCTGACTACAATTTATTGTCCTCTTACCTTAGTGAGATTGCAAACAGAGTACCACCCAAGGAGACACACACCCCAAATCCTGTAGCCAAGACTCCAGGACACCAAGATAAGCACTTTTTAAAATCATTAATAGCTTTAATTATTGGATCATATTCTTTTTCTAAATGTACTACTTTACACATCCCTTACCAAGCAAACCTTCTCTTGTAACACAGATTTAAAAAGCAGAAAACGGTTGCACAAAACCAACTGGCACATCAACTGAGTCTGATGACATATGTAGCTTTCTGCACCCATAGTTCCCCACTTTTCCAAAGAAGAAACGAAGTATACATTCTCATCTCCTCTCCATAGTCCTGTTTCTTTGCTAGTATAATTACACAATATTTACTTTCATGTTGTTCTTCCTGTTTATTTGCTTGGAATCATTGAGTACATTGTTTTCATGGTTCTATGTACTTCACTTTGCATGTATTCATGTAAGTCTTCCCATGTTCTCCAAATTCTAATATTCATAATATCTGATAGCACAATGATATTGCATTATATGCATGTCTCATAGTTTGTTTAGCTATCCCCCAACCAATGAGCACTCTTTGTGTTTTCATGTCTTTGCTATCACAGAAAGTGTGTTTCCAACGTCTTGGTGTATAGGGAGTCTTTCAACACTGGAAGTTCAAGGTAATAAGAGTATATACATCAGCCACCTGTTTTTTGTTGAGTTTTTTTATTACTAATTATTTATTTGTTTTTAGTTTTCAACATTCACTTCCACTAGATTTTGAGTTCCAAGTTTTCTCCCCATCTCACCCCTCCCCTACCCCAAGATGGCGTGCATTCTGAATACCCCTTCCCCCAATCTGCCCTCCCTTCTATGTCTACCCCTTTCTTTTATCCCCTTCCTCTTCTACTTTCGTGTAGGACAGGATAGATTTTTATACCCCATTATCTGTATGTCTTTTTTCCCAGTTGCATGTAAAAACAACTTTTAACATCCATTTTTAAAACTTTGGGTTCCAAATTCTCTCCCTCCCTCCTTCCCCACCCACCCTCATTGAGAAGCAATTCAATACAGGTTATACATGTGTAGTCATGCAAAACACCTCCATAATAGTCATGTTGTAAAAAAATAACTATATTTCCCTTCATCCTATCCCACCCCCCATTTATTCTATTCTTTCCTTTGACCCTGTCCCTCCTCAAAAGTGTTTGCTTCTGATCACCCCTTCCCCTAATCTGCCTTTCTTTCTATCATCCCCCCTCTCTTATCTCCTTCCCCCCTATTTTCCTGTACAGTAAGATAGATTTCCATACTCAATTGAGTGTGTATGTTATTCCCCCTCAAGATAAATCCAATGAGAATAAGATTCACTCATTCCCTCTTACTTTCCCCTACTTCCCCTCCACTGCAAAAGCTTTTTCTTATCTGTTTTATGTGAGATAATTTACCCCATTCTACTTCTCCCTTTCTCCTTCTCCCAGTATAATCCTCTCTCACCCCTCAATTTTATTTTTTACGTAGCTTCCCTTCATATTCAACTCACCCTGTGCCCCCCCCCCGCCGTGTTTGTGTGTGTGTGTATAACCTTCAACTACCCTAATACTGAGAAAGGTCTCATGAGTTACAAATATCATCTTTCCATGTAGGAATGTAAACAGTTCAAATTAATAAGTCCCTTATGACTTCTCTTTCCTGTTTACCTTTTCATGCTTCTCTTGAGTCTTATATTTGAAAGTCAAATTTTCTATTCAGCTCTGGTCTTTTCATCAAGAATGCTTGAAAGTCCTCCATTTTTTCCCCTGAAAGATTATATTCAGTTTTCCTGGGTAGGTGATTCTTGGCTGTAATCCTATCTCCTTTGGCCTCCAGAATATTTTATTGCAAGCCCTCTGGTCCCTTAATGTAGAAACTGCTAAATCTTATGTTATCCTGATTGTGTTTCCACAATACTTGAATTGTTTCTTTCTGGCTGCTTGCAATATTTTCTCCTTGACCTGGGAACTCTGGAATTTGCCTATAATATTCTTAGCAGTTTTCTTTTGGGTATCTCTTTCAGGAGGTAATCAGTGGATTCTTTAAATTTCTATTCTGCCCTCTGGTTCTAGAATATCAGTGCAGTTTTCTTTGATGATTTCTTGAAAGATGATGTCTGGAGGCAGCTAGGTGGAGCAGTAGATAGAGCACTGGCCCTGAAGTCAGGAGGCCCTGAGTTCAAATCCGGCCTCAGACCAAACACTTGACTAGCTCTGTGACCCTGGGCAAGTCACTTGCCTAAACAAAAAGAGGAAAGAAAGAAAGATGATTTCTTGGCTCTTTTTTTGATCATGGGTTTCAAGTAGTCCAATAATTTTTAAATTATCTCTCCTGGATCTATTTTTCAGGTCAGTTGTTTTTCCAATGAGCTATTTCACATTGTCTTCCTTTTTTTTTCATTCTTTTGGTTTTGTTTTACAGCATAAAATCACTAGCTTCCAATTGCTCCATTCTAATTTTTAAGGAAGTATTTTCTTCAGTGAGTGTTTGGACCTCCTTTTCCATTTGGCCAATTCTGCTTTTTAAGGCATTCTTCTCCTCATTGGCTTTTAGGACTTCTTTTGCTATTTGGTTTAATTTATTTTTAAAGTGCTATTTTCTTCAGTATTTTGGGGGGTCTCCTTTAACAATTGTTGGCTCATTTTTCATGATTTTCTTACATCACTCTCATTTCTCTTCCCAATTTTTCCTCTACTACTCTTACCTGCTTTTTAAAATCCTTTTTTGAGCTTTCCCAAGGCCTGAGACCAATTCATATTTTTCTTGGAGGCTTGGGATGTAGGAGCTTTGACTTTGTTGTCTTCTGGTTGTATGTTTTGATCTTCTTTGTCACCAAAGTAAGATTTTGTAGTCTGAGTTCTTTCTGCTGTTTGTTCATGTTTCCAACCAATTACTTGACTTTTTAACTCTTTGTTAAGGTAGGGCTCTGCTTCCAGTGTGGAGGGTGTATTGTCTGAAGCTTCAGGGGTTTTGTGCAGCTGTTTTCAAAGAGACTTCTAGGGACCTGTAAATTTTCAGTTCTTCCAAGGTGGTATGATCAAAGGGAAGATGTTTATTCCTTTCCTGGCTTTTGCTCTGGTCTATGAGTGACCACAGGCACTCTTTTCTGTCTTGGAACTGTGAGGAGGGTTCCCTCTCCTCTGCTGTCACAAGCTCCACCAGTGCTCCTCCTCACCCCAGGACCACCATCCAGGACTGTGACCCACATCGAAGCATGGGCAAAGCAAGAGAATCCACCCAGTAAAGAGATCCCTGTAATTCCTCTCTGATCAGCTGCTTGATTCCTTCCACTGTCTGTGGGGCAAGAACTCTGGAAGCAGCCTCCACTGCCACCACCCCCTGGGCTGGGGTCAGACTGCACTCCTCTCTCACCAGGGTCCAACAGACTTTTCCTTCTGACATTCCAAGTTGTCTTTGGTGTTTGTGGGTTGTGAAGTCTAGAAATCACCACAACTGCTAGTAATTCAGTCCCCTGAGACCTGCTCCAGGTTCGCTGAGGCCAGTCTTTGCCTGCACAGCCAACATTGAACTGTGCTCCTCTCCCAGCCTGGTGCAAAAGACCTTTCCCATCAACCATCCAGGTTGTCTTGAGCTAAAAATTTGTTTCACTCTGCCTTTTTGTGGGTTCTGCTGCTTAAGAATTTGTTTAGAGTCATTTTTACAGGTGTTTGGGGGGATTTGGGGGAGAGCTCAAGCAAGTCACTGCTTTTACTCTGCCATCTTGGCTCTGCCTCTTAGCCACCTTTTTTTAAGCACAATTATAAACTGCTTTCCAGACTTGCTGGACCAATTCCCAGCTCCACCAATAGTATATGAGTGTTTCTGTCTTTCCACAGCCCTACCAAGACAGATCATCACTATCTTTTGTCACATTTGCTCTTTTCTGGGTTAGAGGTAAAACTTCAGAATGGTTTAGATTTGCATTTCTCTTACTTTTGGTGATTAGGAGAAATATTTCATAGGGTTGTTAAAGTTTAAAGTACCACGTTTTTCCCCCAAGAACCATTTGTTTGTAACTTATGATCACTTATGTTTTAGGGCATGGTGCTTAGTGCTGCATGTTTGTGTTAGTTTTCTCTCTATCCTGGACATCCAGACCCTTATCAGAGGTGTTTCATGTAAAGATTTCTTTCCACCAAATCAAAAGTTCTTTTCCCTATATTAGCTATTGTTCATACCCAAAGCTTTCCAATTTCACATAACATAAGTCACCTGCTTTTATCTTTTGTGACACAGTGGGATGGTACCTGCATGAGCACTGATTATACCTCTAATTATTTGTCTAGTTTTATTTCTATAAAGAGTATTCTAAGATTGAATTTATATGTCTGGAGTGTGTTGTGGTAGATTGACTATGGATATTTTATGCCTTATGTGATTACTTGGAATGGAATGGGATGCTGCTATCATTTCCTCTTGGGTTTTGCTATCAGCATGTAAAAATGCTAATGATTTGTGTGGGGTTTTTTTGTATCCTGCTACTTTAGTGAAGTGACCATCTTAGTTGCTTTGCTGACCCTCTGGGTTTTGCTGAGTAAACCAATCAATGATTTAATCAATCAACAAGAATTTATTCAATGCCAGCTATGATCCGGCCACTATGTTTGGTTCTAGGGACATGAAAACAAAGGCAAACCAGTTCCTACCCTCAAGGAGATTATATTCTAATGGGGGTAGCACAATGTATATGTGTGTAAGTGGGTGTTCATATATATGTGTGTGTATATACATACACACATATGGATATATGTGTGCTTGTGTATTATGTATACATTTATCTTATATGTGTATATATTTAATACATGTGTATATGTTTGTGTGTATATATAGGACCAGCTAGGTAGGAGATAGAGTGCCAGACCTGGAGTTAGAAAGATCCCAATTCAAATCTGTCCTCCAACACTTCCTGGCTTTGTGACCACAGTCAAATCATTTAACTTCTGTTTAACTCAATTGCCTCATCTATAAAATGGAGATAATAAAAGCATTTACCTCACAGGGTTATTGTGAAAATGAAATGAAATAATAATAGCAAAGTGCTTAGCACAGTGCCTGGCACATAGTAAACACCATATAAATGTCAGCTATTATTGTTATTGTATGTGTGTGCACAATCATACATACACATAGAGAAAGAAATCCTCCATCCTCCATTCAGGCACCAAAGTGACTCTCCTAGACCACAAATCTGATCATGTCACCCCTCCTCTCAATAAACTCAAGTGGCTCCCTGTTGCCCCAGCATCAAATACAAAATGCTTTGTTTAGCTTGCAAAGCCCTTCATAACCCGCCTCTCAGAGCTCTCCAATCTTCTTGTACCTTACTCACTGATACAGACGTACTTTTGATCCAGAGTCCCTGCCCTCCTGGCTGTTCCACCGCCAAGATCCTGCATCTCTCAGCTCTGGGTATTCGCCTTAGCGGTCCCCAAACCTGGAACACTCTCCCTCCTGTGCTCTGACTCCTGACCTCCCTGGTTTCTTTTGTGCTAACTGAAATCCCACCTTCTACAGGAAGCCTTCTCCAAACCTTCTAGAGCTCTCCTTCTGCTCATTATTTCTTATTTATCCTTTATATAGTTTGTACGTTATTTCCTTGCTTCTTGTCTCCTGGATTAAATTTTGAGCTCCTTGAGGTCAAAGACTGTCTTTTACCTCTTTTCATATCCCTGGTTCATAACACAGTATCTGGTGTATAGTAGGTATTCAATAAATGTTCATGGACAGACTGGTATCTATGTACATCTTCTTATAGTGTTTCAAAAGTTTTGGTGCTATTAAGCTAAAACTGCACTAAGACCTTTGGGACAGCCTCTATAGAAATGTATGCATATGTGTGTGTATATGTTTTATACACACACACACACACATATTGCCATCATATATATATATATATAGCCATCTTATATATCACATCACATATTGTGTATATATAAATACATACACACATATCTAGGTATATGGAAAACATATAGAAAATGTAATTGAGACCCAGCCTATGAAATTACACATGAATTCTGTTCTTCATTGTCCTGCCCCCCTCAGTCGGGTGGTGCCTCCTTCCCATGAACACTCTATTATGATATTTGTTTTTTGTGGCGTATTTATCTGACTCCACTTCATAAAACCTGTAAAGAAACTTTGCCTTGGCAGCAGGAAAGCTGAGCAGATGTCCCACACTGTGGCCTTTCTGGTGCTTCCTAGGAGACCCATCAGTGCTTTGGGGCTATTTGCATGATTTGGGGATGGAAGTTGTTGGAAGTTGAAAGTACCCTAGTAGAAAGGACAGAGGTAAAGGGTTATTAGCATTTGGCCTCAGGCTCAGAAGGACTCAATAGGAAATACTAACCATGAGTGAGTTACATGCTTTTTGCACATTGGTCTAAAGAAAAGGCAAATCATTTTGGATCATCCTAACTCAAGACAGAGTGAGTGCTTCTATCATAGGGACAAGTCCAAAGGGTCTCCCAACTACCTGGGTGCCAATAACTTTTATTGCCAACTAGGAAGATCAAGAGTTCTTAACCTGGTATCCACTGACCCCCAAGAAATCCATCAATAATTTTTTTTTTGTTGGAGGGGGAGAGGTCTATGAACTTGAATGGGAAAAATATTGCATCTTACATATTTCAATGTAATTCATTTCCTTTGTAATCCTACACATTTTATGCATTTTTAAAAAATCATGTCAATTGACAGACTTAGTATTAAAAAACCTTCTTGAGAAGGGTTCCACGGGCTTCACCGGGCAATCAGAAAAGTCTGTGGCAACCCCTGGGGTAGAGGGGAAGAATGAGGATGCTTTGAGTAGCCTGAAGCAGGTTACCCAGGAAGTCTCAAGCTAACGCAACACTTCCTTAAGGCAACAGGCGCCAGTCATCCAGTTGTCCCGACCTACGTAAGGCCACTGAACTCAAGAGTGAAGCTGGTGACTTTGCACAGCCCTGTCTTACTTAAATTCGATTCACACGCAAGTCAAGCCATCACCCTCCTGATGTCATTGGTCCTCTTTGAGAATGAAGGATCAACAAGTCCAGCTTCCAGGGAAGGGTTAGGGAATCAATCCACTGTGACAACGGGCCTGCAGTAAGGAGTCAGAAGCAGAATCTGGGGACCTGAGCAGTGCAGGGTTTCAGCCCATGTGATACAGGAGCTATAAGTGAGTCTGGCACAAGGGGGAGCTTCACCTCTGAGCACAAGGAGGGGGGCAGAATTGTTCCATTGCTGCTTTTTGCATGTTATCTGCCTCTACTAGTCTAACTTGTTTAAATACCATATCATGAGATTTGCAGGCTCCGCCTCTTCTATTGGTGTAGAATGAACTATTGGGGGCAGAAGGTAAAAAATAGTTGAGTGAGATTCCTGTCCCATTTGTGGTAACATGTTTTGACTCACAATCAATCAGGACATCTACATTTCATTTGCCTCTTCCTGCCCCAGGGCATAGGTATTATGTCCTTTATACATTAGTCAAATTCAGCTTCTCTGAATCTAAATCCAACATTCTTTCTACTGGACCATCCTGGCAAAGAGCAGTAGCACAGTGCACAATTTCCACTCGGGCACATTTTCAGACAATGAGTTCTCTTTCTGATGGCTCTACGTGGTCAGTTCATGCATTACAACAAGCCACAGAAAGCAGATTTTATGCTATAGAATTTGCAAATGAGGCAAGTGATCTGGAGTCATCCCTGAATTGCGTCATATGTAGGCCAGTGCTCCTCATTGTTTTGTTTGAATATTGCTCCAGATAATGAGCTGAATAAGAAGTGAGGTTCAGCTATGCTTGGGAAGTCTTTGCAGCTTGCAGCCCTGGAGCAGTGCCAAGCCCCACAATTACTGACCCTATTATTCTTTACTGTGCTGATTAGAAAACATGCTGGGCTTTCTCCTTTCCTTCTATTTCTATCTAGTGCATGAAGGTGATAACATTTGTTTTTCTGGGTTTATTTACTGTGGTAATTTTTTCCCGAAGATAAGAATGGAGCCTGAGGTTGGAATTTGGGGGACAGAACAATGCAGAATCATGGAAGCTCAGAACTGGAATACATCTCAGACACCACCTAGTGGTGACCCATGTGCTTAACAAAGCATCACCCAGCCTCTGCTTGAAGACCCGCAATAAGGGGCATCCCACCATCCCCAGAGCAGCTCATCCCACTTTTGAAGAGCTCAGACTATGAGGAAGTTCTTCCTGATATCAAATCTGAGTTGACCTCTCTGTGCTTTCCACATTCTGCCCTCTGGATGAGCAGAACAAGAATCATCTTTCTTCCATGAGATAGCTCCTCAAATACTTAAAAGCAGTTATAAGAACCTCCTGTGAGTCTCATTTTTTCTGGCTAAAGATTTACAAGAGGAGTCAGTTTGCAATCTAGAGCAAGTTACAGTAAGTGGCCATTCAGCACAGAGTATGGCACTGGGTACAGATTTTGCAAGAGAGAGGTGAGATAAATCCACAGAAAAGTAGTCAGTACCACCATGGCTGTGTTGCTCTCCCTTTTCCCAGAGTGGAACCAATTGATGGATCATTTTTGTAAGAATGAAAATAATGATACAAACAACAAAGAAGATATGATCCAGTTCTCAAAGTCAATACCAACCCTGTCAAATTCATTGTTACTGTTGGATAAAATAGCTGGTGAGGGGACATCTCCCAATGATAGTGAGTACAAGGAACAAACCAATTCTTTAATTCTTCAGACTCCAAGGCATTAGAGGTACCTGTAATCCTTTGCAATTTACCCTGGCAGACTGTTAATTATCCTTATGTCAGATATATGAGAGTTTCTTTATTGGAACTAGGAAAATATAATTTGATTTTATAAACTTATTAACTGGGGCAAAAGCAATCTGAGCCTTTGTGAGCTCAATTGAACAATCGAATTTCCATAAGTCTTATGAGCATGAGTTGGATGTAAGTGGTGTCCGTTAGAGAACTTTCCAGAAGCCTTTCCTAACTAAGCTGGGGGTGGTGGCACAACAATCCCAGTGGTACAGGATCATAGATTTAGACCTAGGAGGAATCTTAGAGATCAGTTGATCCAAGTCCATTTTATAGCTAAGGAAACTGAGGTCCAGTGAGTTGAAGCTAATCTTACTTACTTGCTAGGGTCAAGAAGGTAGTAAGTGGCAGGCTTGGGATTTGAATCCAATGGAGAAAAACATTGTCATGGTCCTGTTTATCCAGCGGATTTGGATCATTTTTTGGACTTGTTCTACTTTCTTCCACAACTATGTATAGACAGAGCCCATTTGTAAAATACTGGGAAATAATTAGCCAGGGCAAAGCAGAAGGTCTAAAAGTTATCAGATGATTTTTGGATACTAGAGGTCATTTGGACCAATTCCATAGAAGCATCTCTAATCCTATTAGCTAACTAACATTTGGAAATAGGGCTGCCATTTTCATGTATATACCATTTTTATAAAGGACCTGGTGTCCCAGGTTCCCATTTAAAAAAATATTAGACTGGAAATGGGGACAATACTGCAACATGCCTCCAAGGACAAACATTAAAATCAGGATGAATGCCATGAAAATTTTCAGAGTCTGAATTGCATCATTATGTAGCACCCATGTCATGAGCATTGCTATAGAGATGCCATACTCTTTCTGACAATTTGGGAATTTGCCAGTTTGATAACCTGGAATTTGTTGTAAGGGGAACTTCTTAGAAAGGATGGCAGAAGAGCATGCATCTCGCTAAGCCATGCAGAAGGAGCTGGAGTGGGATGAAGGAAGGGCTCTCAGCCACCTACCTGATACTGGGCATCCTCTTCCTCTGGGTTCTTGCCTGGGGCTCTCGTGAGCTCCCATTGCAAGATAATAGCGATCAGTGTCATGGGGCAAGCTAGAGTTTGCCAAGAACTGAGAATGTGGGCCTGTGAGACAAAGTTCAACACAGCAAACCCCTGATACCTTCCTCTTTCCCTCCTCTATCCCTGGCAGGGGAGTAGATCTCTGGTAACTACCCAAGCTGCCCTTTCTTGTTCTCCCCACCCAGAGGACTAAGAAGCTAAGGGAAAGGAGTCATTTCTGTTGCCCAGGAAAGGCAGCTCATGTAACTGTTCCCTTACAATTTGCGCATCAATTGCGTAACCCTATTGTTTCTATGAAGACATCTGCTCTTCTTCAGGGGAGTCCTCTCATCCGCTTGGATAAGGCACCATGGAGCTGGTCAGATGTTCTCTGGCTCCATGGGCAAAGGCCGTTCAGCATCGAAGGACTTGTTCTTTGGAACGGTGCAACAATGCCTTATCAGTCTCTCGTTCCCTATGACTAGTGGGAGGCAAGGCAAATTCTATACTCCAAATTCTATATTCTCTTCTCTGTTCTTAAAATGGGATTTGGGCCTATGTTATCTCCAATTTAGTGTTAGTCCAACTCATTCCAAGAGAATAACACAATTTTGGAGAAAAAAAGCAAACAGACACAATGAAGCCCTTTAAAATATTTTTTTATTTAGAATAAGAATATAAGTTGGCATTTCTATACAGTATAGTATGCAAATCATGACAGGATATCTTGCAAGCCATATAGAATCTCAACACATGCGCTGCTGCTGAATAGTGCTGTCCTCAAAGTCTAAGTTTTTCTTTTAATAAAATCTGTGAAAAATAAAACCTTTTCAGAGTGTAATTCATTTCCTTGGATCACGACTTTCACTAGAAGAAAGCCAAATGATCTAAAACTATAGAATTTGATTGGCTAAATGAGCCATTTTTGAGTGTGTGCACAGGGTCAGGAAGAGAGGAACAACGGATGATTCCATGAAGTTGCAGAGAGGCAAATATCCTTATTAATTATCCTTGTTAATTATCCTTATGTCAGATATATGAGGGTTTCTTTATTACTTTTATTACCTTTTGGGATTTGGGGTTCATTTTGTAATGGACATGCTATTAACCATGTCGTAGATAATCATGAGATTGCTGATAAATGGAGAGGAACGTAGAGGGAACTATTTTAGGGACTTGGCAAAAGCCTTCCAGACTGTCCCTCTCACTGCTCAGGAAGCAGCATTATTAGAAGGGAATCAATAGTTTCCCTAATAAAAAATTACAGTGATTTCTTATAATCAATGAATTTCCCTGAAGGACATCATACAGCCTATGGTAAATAGATAGCATAAAAGTATGATAGGAACTTAACTCTGGTAGCTGACTCTACTTACAGAACTAGAACTAATCTAAATAAGTAGAAAGGAAGAAGAAGGGGACTGAAATCTCTGCACACTGGTGGGTACCCAATTCATACATTGGTATATTATGCATGATGGTATTATTAGATTTTTTTTCTTTTTAAATGAGTGCTCCATTCTTAGGAAGAATATCCCAAGCTCTGGTCATTGTCTTTCCCCTGCTAATCCTGGCATTTTAAGTCTTAGGAATTATGAACATAGCAATACTAGAGATGCTAACAGATGCTATTAGTGCAGAGTGGCTTGCCAGAGGATCCTAGATTTTAACAAGTGGCTGGTATGTGACCCTTCCCTGTGGAAAGGTCTTATTAAACTGGACCCTTGGATGTTCTAAGGTCTACTGAGATAATAACTGGAAACTTAGTTCAAGAAATGTGAAACCTCTTTGGCTAAGAATTCCACTGGTATGTCAAAGGCCTGCATCCATCTATCACTGTGGTGACTCCATTCACCACCCTAAATTATCTACAATTTTGAGTTTCAGATTAGTTACTTGAGGCTCAGAGAAATTAATGCCTTGCCTGTGTCCTCACAGCTTAGTGAGTGATGAAGGGGAGATAGATCTGAACTCATACCCTTCTGACCACAAGACAAACATTATACCCACAATGGTGCCTCTCTTGGTTAAGAAGATAATTCAGGTAGAAGGCCCTTTTTGTAGTTTTAGGTTTTGTACAATTTGGGGCCTCCTCTGATCAAACGGATCCAAGAAAACTAGACATGTTAAGACTAGGGTCACATCAAGCTGTTCTCCAGCAAACCTTTGAGAAGCTAGCCCTTGAAATCTCTGATGCCCAGGCTCTCTTAGTTGATAGCCAATGTCGTCGCTGATTGTGGATGACTGGCTGCTACTGTACTTAAAGCAGACACTCAGACTTTAGTTCAACGTTGCCATTCTGTTTGAAATAAACAGATGATCAAACAGATGTGGGCCAAAGTGCATACAAAGGCAAACTATCAGCTCTCTAAAGGACATCCAATTTCTTTTAGATTTGGAAAGTGGGGCAGGGAACCAAAATTGGTCTCCCTTTATCTGAACTGGTTCTTGCAATCCTTCATGTGGAAAGCCCTATATATTCATCATTATAAGCATGAGCACATCATCATAAAATCTGAAGGATTTAGATTTGACAGGGACCTCAGCAATCACCAGTTGGTTCAGCATATACCTGAAAGGAATCACCAATATTACATGCCTGACAATCAGTCATTCTCCAATATTAGGTCATGTTTGGCTTTTTTTAGGAAATAAAGACTAGACCTGGGATCTTATTGGTAGGGGGAACCTCTAGATGAGTCAATTCCCTCTATCAACGCAGGTAGGCATCTTCGCCACAACTGGGAGTTTCAGAGAATTGTCTAAGGCATTGAGAGGCTAATGACTTGTCCTGGGTCAAAGAGCCAGGGAACATCCAAGGGAAGACTTAAACTCAGGACTTCATGACTATGAGGTCAGCTCTCTAGCCACTCAACAACACTGCCTCTTGTTTTTATTGTTATTTGACAGTACTTCTGTCTTCTTTCCATTCCCCTTTAAAGGAACGGTTTTTCTGGCATTCCAAATAAGTATCTTAGAATTAGAAACAATGTTCATAGATTATATTCCTAAAATATGATCAGCACTAAATTATTATTCTTTTTAGGGCAGTCCCTTTTATGGTTAGAGAGGAAAGGGAAAAAAAATATCTTTTAAGAAGATGTTGGATTTTGCAAGGAATGCTTTGGTGCCAACTACACTTTGGTGCCAACTACACTTGGGAAGGCCTGCACTAGCAAAATGTGCATCAGCAGACAGCTTTGGTGACACCAACACTGTCCTAATATTGTTCCCTATGAACAAAATCAACCTCAATGAGTTTGTGACCAAACCGTTCCAAGAGAGAAGAGCAGAGAGACTTCACCTTGGTTTCACCCATGGCCACCATTCTCCATGAGATCCCCACGGAACACCCACCATCAGCTAGGCAACATCAAGAGGCAGATAGGCCTCTCCTTTCTCCTTTCATTTATTTCCTGTTCCAGTTCTGTGAGATGCTCTGAATCTTTTTAATCTTAATCCTCTGGTCAAGCATCTTATACTTTGCTGGGTGTTCATCAGTTTTCTTTGGAACAGATGGCGCATAGGAACCAGATGCATATGCTGGTCTTTTGAAATGGCGCAAGGGAGGCTTGATGACTGGAGGAAGTAGAAAGAAAGGTAAACCACCATTAGTCACACCAATAATGGACTACAGGATCATGGGATTATGACCTCAGAGGTGCTTGAATCCAACCCTTTCATTTGAAAGAGAAGGAAACTGAGGCCAAGGAAGATGATATGACTAGTCTAAAATCACATAAATAGTGTCATGGGCCACATCCTCTCACTCGAGAACCAATGCAGTTTCCACTCTCTCCCCAAAACACCCTAAAGATCCCTTGACATCTTCCTCTCCCTTATGACCAGCTCCTTCTAATGAATAGGGGAGAAAACTGAGCTAGCCTATGTAGATATCTTACTTTAAAATACATGAAGATCAATCAGTAAATATTTATTAAGTGCCTACTGTGTGCTAGACACTGTGCTAAGTTCTGGGGGTGCAAAAAGAGGCAAAAGACCCAATCTCTGCCCTCAAGGAGCTTGCAATCTAATGAAGAGCACCTTAATACTTTTTTTTGAATCATCTAATTCATATAGAAGGCAATTACACAACAACAAGAAGGGGGAGGATTGGAAAGAATTGGGAGATTAAGCCTGCCTAGAGGACTGAAAACAAAGAAACTCCCAAGCCTCTCTCTCAGTAATACATATCAGAACATCTCTGTTAACATTACCCACAGTCAGAAGGAATTCACTAAAGATTGGGGCTTTGGGGCATGCATTACTGGAAGTGCCTGGATATCAGAGTTTCACTTTTAACTCAATCCTACAGCATGGGCACCAAAGATGGCACAATAATAGTAACCCACCCCCCACCCTCACCCAATAACTATCCAATCCACTGGACTGCAGTTTCAAAAAAAACAAAAAAACAAAAAAATAAAAAACAAAGTGAGCTTGCTGGACCAGGAAACTTGCCAGTTCCAAGAAAATTAAAAGTAACAGGGATAAACTGAAAATATTCTGTTTATATTAAAGACTTGGTAGCAATTCATTTGGAAAAGATCTGGGAGTTTTCATTAGTCACAAGCTAAAAATGAGCCAATAATGTGGTCAGGCTGCATTAACAGATGTGCCTAACCTTCCAATTAATTCCAAAGGGAAAGAGCTGCTTCTAGGGTTAGTAGGTCCTCCCTCCCTAGAGGGCTTCCAGCAAAAGGGAGAACATTCATTTGTTATGTTAGAAGGATTCTTGTTCATGTGTAGGTTGGACTAGATATCCCTGTAACTGAAATTCTGTGATTCCACAACATAATGGTGTGCGCAAAGGAAAAAATGTTAAGCCATGGTAAATAATAATGGCTCCCTTTTCTGTGGTTCCTTATAGATATTCACTCATCTGAGCTTCATAAACAGCCCTGTGAAGTAGGTATTAGATCCATTTTACAGACAAAAAAAACCTGACGCTTACAGAAGTTAGGTGACTTTTTTATGATTATAGCTATTAAGTGTCCAAGGCAGGATTGGAACCCAGGTCTCCTGACTCCAAAGCTAGTATTCTATTCACCAGAACTGCTTCCAGCTCAGCTCTCATGGCCAATCATCCAGGGAAGTATCTCCTGTGGAGGAGGGGCTAGCCATTCCCACCAACTGTCAACCAAACACGCCAGGCTGGCTGAAACAGCAAGGTACCCTGCGAGAGAGACAGGAGAGAGTGCGTGCTAGGTAGAAACACCACCAACAACTCCTTGACCACCATTCTTAGCCTGGAGACATTAAGTCATGATTTTGAGTAAATGTTATACTTATGGAACATGATAAAATGTCGAGAGCCAAAGAAAGACAGTCTTCTTGGATAGCTTAAGACATTCTTAGACCCTGATGGAGACAGTCCAGGACCCTGAACCCAGGAGGCTTGGGAGGAGCCAGGCCTCCAGCCCAGTGCCCTCAGCCACCATCCTGGGATGCCACCCCTAGGGAGACCTGCTTCTACAGGGGCTACAGCCACAGCTACTGGAGACCCCAAAAAGGAATGTTCTGATCCCCAAAGGCCTTGGCTCTGTCTGATGGTTCAACATCAGAAACTCTGATTTTATCAATGGAAATAACATTAAGGAAGTAGCATTACCACCTGCTCTGCCACTGAACCCTAAGAACCATGTGATCGTTTCATCTCACTTGCAGCAAGAACCTTCCACGTGTTGTCTCCATCATTAGAATGTGAGCTCCTCGAGAGCAGGGACTGTCAGTTTTCTCTTTGTATCCCCAGAGCTTTGCCAGTGCTTTGTACACAGTAAGCATTTAATAAATGTGTCATTCATTCATTCAAGGCCTGGATCCAGTAGTCATGTAACCTTGAGTTAGTGTGAGAAAAATGGGGCAGAGTGGAAAGAGTACATGCTTTGCAGGTTCAAATATTGCCTCTGTCACTCATTACCTATGTGACCTTGGGCAAGTCACAACCTCCTAAGGCCTTCATTCATTCATCTTTGAAATGTCCTCTCAGTTCCCTTCTCTCCCTAAATCTATGATTCTAAGTTAAACACCTTGTACCTCAGTTTCCTCACCCATAAAATGAAATTGGACTCAATGGCTTCTAACCTTTCTAGTTCGAATTTTGTGATCCAAAATCATTTTTCTCTTCCTAAGCTTCCTCAGTTTTCTCATCTCTAAAATGAAGGATTGATCTAGGCCCCTTGTAGAGCTGATATTCCAGCATCAGCCCTCTGAGTAGCCTGGAGACAGGCTAAGTCATGCCTTTGAGTAAATGTTATACTCATGGAAGATGATAAAGGGTTGAGAGCAAAAGAAAGATAGTCTTCTTCTTGGACGGCTTATTTTTGTTATGAAATGTTAGGATAAGCAAGGGGATCGAGGCCAGATATACTCCAGAAATAAATGTGAAAACATTTTTTTTCTGTTTTGCCAGAGAATATTCAGGCAAGTTGGGGTTTTGGAGTAAAAGCTGAATTTGGAAAATGTCGGCAGCAGATGAGTTACTGCTCCTCCAGCCCATAGCCACCCTGTGCAAACTTTCCATTTTCACTACTCAGCAGAAACTCATCCCAAATAGCCTATTCCACCTTCTCAGCAGGAAGCAACATTTATTGTTTACCAGCATTCCCATAGACAGGATCAAATATGGCCCTGTCTTATAGAGTTGATGCCTATAGTGCAGAAGCTGCTGACAGATAGATAACCGCTAGCAGTAGACTCCATGGCTAGCCTTACCATCAGGCTCACTCTCAACCAAATTAGAAATAATACGGATATTACACTTACAGCAAAGTCTGTAGAACACAGTCTCTTCAAGGGCAAGGAGCTTTGTTTCATTTTTTGACTTTGTATTCCCAGAAGCCAGCACTGCCTGGCATGTAGTAACTAGGCTTATTTACTTGAAATGAACTGAAGTATACTTGTATTTGACAATGCTAAGTGGCACAGTGAATAGAGTGCTGGGTCTAGAGTCAGGAAGACTCATCTTTGCGAGTTCAAATCGGGCTCAGACACTTGGTATCTGTGTAACCTTGGGCAAGTCACTTAACCTTCTTTGCCTCAGTTTCCTCATTTGTAAAATGAACTGGAGAAAGAAATGGCAAACCACCGCAGTATCTTTGCCAAGAAAACCCCAAATGGGGTCATGAAGAGTTGGATGGGACTGAAAACCACAGAACAATGGAAATTTTGACGAAAGGACATATTTCTCTGCTGAGGTTAAGAAACTCATTATCTATATTACTTTCTCTTTTATGCTTCAGGGAGAAAAAGACAGTTAAAAAGATCACACAAAACCAACCATCTCTTCTGTTTTGGGTTTTTTTTTTAACAATTTCATTAAATTTGTTTCTGAACTGAGATGCTTTGCCAGTAAGAAATGGAACTTTTATTCTAAAGTACTCTTTGTTCCCAAGTACTTTTGCATTCCTCAGCTCCTCTGAAGGCTTCCTTCAATCACTTCTATTTCTTTCATTTTCCTTATTCTGCTGATCTTTTCCACTTCCAAAAATGTCTTGAGGCTGTTGTGCAGATCTATTCTCTCTCTTAAAGTAGACCTAAGAGCCTTCATTCCTTACACTTGCACAGGAAATTCAAGCCCCAGATTCAGTCTGCCCATCATGTAGCCTGTGGGTATCCTGGACCAAGCACAGAGTTACATTATTGTAATTCAAGCCAGGGGTTCTATATTCATCCCTCCTGACACTGCCCCTCTCCCCCCAGCCCCATGTGTTACCTCTTTCAAAGACTCTATGAAGCTATAAATTCATCAGATGTGTTGGCTTGATATAGAATCTGATCACGTTGCAAGGCAGAGTGCACCATTTCTGGTGTTGCTGCATGAAAGGTAGGGGAATGGAAGGAGAGGCCAGGACCCAGAACACAGATCATCTCTCCTGCCACATGTAGTCTTATTCATATCAAGTCCAAGCCTGCCTGCTGGAGCTGGCTGCACCAGGCTCCACAAACTCAGCTTTGCTTATTCCAACCCTTTGGGGCACCAAACCTGCTCTCTCCTTTCCCTACATAGACTCATTTCTTCTCTCCCACTCTCTTTACTCACTTGTTCCTCTTTCGAACATACTCAATGAGCCTCCTTCTACACCCCCAAATGCTAATTTCTCCCATTGATCCTTTAAAGCAGAGGTTCCCAGCCAAGATGGTGGAGGGAAAGCAGTGACTTGCTTGAACTCTCCCCCAAACCCCTCCAAATACCTGTAAAAATGGCTCTAAAGAAATTCTAAAGCAGCAGAACCCACAAAAAGACAGGTGAAACAAATTTCCAGCCCAAGACAACCTGGATGGTTGATCTGAAAGGTATATTGCACCGGGCAGAGAGAGGAGCGCAGTGCATGTGGGTGCACAGGCCACAGCGAACCTGGAGCAGGCCTCAGAGGACTGAATAGCCAGCAGCTGTGGCAGTTTCCAGACTTCTCAACCCATGAACACCAAAGACAACTTAGAAGGTCAGTGGGAAAACTCTGTGACTGTGGTGAGAGTTAGAAGCTAGGTTTCGGCCACAAGTCCCTAGTGTGGCCCGGGGCAGCAGCTGCCTCCTGAGCTTCTGGCCCAAAGACACAGGGGGAATTGAGTGGCTGGTCAGAGGGGGATTACAGGGATCTCTTTGCCATTGCTGAGGCAGGAATCTCTTGCTTTGCCCATGCTTGGATCTGGGTCACAGTTCTGAGGGGCAGTTCTGGGGCAAGGAGGAGTGCAGGAGTGGTGAAGCTTGTTGTGGCAGTGGAGAAGAAACACCTCACCCCTTATCATACTACCTTGGAAGAACTGAAAATTTACAGGTCCCTAGAAGTATCTCTGAAAACAGCTGTACAAACCCCCAAAGCTTGGGACAGTACATTCTCCACATTGGAAGGAGACTCTTACCTTACCTTAACAAAGAGTTTAAAACTCAAGTAATTGGCCAGGATCATGAGTAAGCAACACAAAAAGAGTCAGACTATATTATCTAACTTTGGTGACAAAGAAGATCAACACATAGAACCAGAAGAAGACAATAAAGTCAAAGCTCCTACATCCAAAGCCTCCAAGAAAAATATGAATCAGTCCAAGACCTTAGAAGAACTCAAAAGGGATTTTGAGAAGCAAGGAAGAGAAATGAGAGTGATGCAAGAAAATCATGAAAAACAAGTCAACAGCTTGCTAAAGGAGACCCAAAAAATACTGAAGAAAATAACACCTTAAAAAATAGCCTAACCCAAATGGCAAAAGAGGTCCAAAAAAAAATAAGGAGAAGAATACCCTAAAAAGCAAAATTGGCCAAATGGAAAAGGAAGTCCAAAAGATTACTGAAGAAAATACTTCCTTAAAAATTAGAATAGAGCAATTGGAAGCTAGTGACTTTATGAGAAATCAAGACACTGTAAAAACAAATCCAAAAGAATGAAAAATTAGAAAACAATGTGAAATATCTCATTGGAAAAACAACTGACCTGGAAAATAGATCCAGGAGAGATAATTTAAAATGTATTGGACTATCTGAAAGCCATGATCAAAAAAAGAGCCTAGACATCATCTTTCAAGAAATTATCAAGGAAAACTGCCCTGATATTTTAGAACCAGAGGGCAAAATAGAAATTGAAAGAATCCACCAATTTCCTCCTGAAAGAGATCCCCAAAGGAAAACTCCTAGGAATATTGTAGCCAAATTCCAGAATTCCTAGGTCAAGGAGAAATTATTACAAGCAGCCAGAAAGAAACAATTCAAGTATCGTGGGAAAACAATCAGGATAACACAAGATGTAGCAGCTTCTACATTAAGGGACTGCAGGGCATGGAATATAATATTCTGGAGGGCAAAGGAGATAGGATTACAACCAAGAATCACCTACCCAGCAAAACTGAGTATAATCCTTGATGGGAAAAATGGTCGTTCAAGTGAGATAGAGGACTTTCAAGCACTCTTGATGAAAAGACCAGAGCTGAATGGAAAATTTGATTTTCAAATACAAGACTCAAGTGGAACATGAAGAGGTAAACAGGAAAGAGAAATCATAAGAGACTTAAGGTTGAACTGTTTACATTCCTGCATGGAAAGATGATATTTGTAACTCATGAGACCTTTGTGAGTATTAGGGTAGTTGGAGGGAAAAAATTATATGTATGTATGTATAGATAGATAGATAGATAGATAGATAGATAGATGGCACAGGGTGAGTTAAAGATGAAGGGGTCATATCTGGAGAATAAAATTAAGGGGTGAGAGAGGATTATACTAGGAGAAGGGAGAGGTAGAATGGGGCAAATTATCTCACAAAAAAACAGAAAAGAAAAGGCTCTTATAGTGGAGGGGAAATGGGGGAAGGTGAGCAGGAATGAATAAATCTTATTCTCATAGGATTTGGCTTAAGGAGGGAATAACATACACACTCAATTGGGTATGGAAATCTGTCTTACCATACAGGAAAATGGGGGGG
>NW_020954618.1:657282-706604 GCF_900497805.2 Vombatus ursinus
GGGGGGGAAGGGGACAAGAGAGTAGAGGGATGATAGAGAGGAGGGCAGATTGGGAAAGGGGGTAATCAGAAGCAAATACTTCTGAGGGACAGGGTCAAAAGAAAGAATAGAACAAATAGAGGGGTACGATAGGATTAAGGGAAATAGAATTAGTTTTTCACAGCATGTCTACTATGGAAGTGTTTTGAATAATTGCACATGTATAACCTATATTGAGTTACTTGCCTTTTCAATGAGGGCGGGTGGGGAGGAGAGAAAATTTGGAACCCAAAGATTTAAAAACACATGTTTTAAAAAAAGTTTTCACATGCAACTGGGAAATAATAAATACAGGAAATGGGGTACAGAAATCTATCCTGCCCTACAGGAAAACAGGTGGGGAAGGGGATAAGAAAAGGGGGGAGAGATAGAAGGGAAGGCAGACCAGGGGAAGGGGTATTCAGAATGCATGTCATCTTGGGGTGGGGGGAGGGGTGAGATGGGGTGAAAATTTGGAACTCAAAATCTTGTGGAATTAAATGTTGAAAACTAAAAATAAACAAATTTATTTTAAAAAAAAGTAGAGCAAAAAAATAAAAACAAAGCAGAGGTTCCCAAACTTATTTGGCCTACTGCTCCCTTTTCAAAAAAAAAATCACTCAGCACCCCTCTGAAAATCTACTTTCTTTAACTCTTTAATTTTTTTTGTTGAAATTTGTGTCATTTCAAATATACATATATATATATATATAATCTTTAAATGAAACATCTTAAATTTAATAATTTGTTGCAGTTTTTTGGGGGGGGATTTCCTGCATTGAAATTTTGATGATACAACATTGCATCATGTAACTGTATAGTATCATATTGTAAACAAGTCATTACATGCACATATTCCTGATGATGCATGCTGGACTTCCTGACAATGCATGACATGCTTCCCTGCCAACACTTGCTTGTTAAGACCTGTCAGTGGACTTGACCATTGATTGGTTATGACTTGCATTTTTTGTGTTTATTTGGAAAATTATGTAATAATATAACTTTAACTCTGTTACACAACAGACGAAACATGTACAGTTTTTCAAAATTTTCTTTTCTTCTCTTCTTTCTTTATGCTTCCACCACTCCCTTATTTTTATTCAGTGCTACCCAATTGCACTCAAGACTATTATTACCTCCCTGGATCATTCCAGTGCCCTCCAGGGGGTGGATCACCCACTTTGAGAAGCTATGCAAGTCTAAAGCAATGTCAAGAGGATCCCTTTACATTTGTTAAACAGACCTGGGGAAGTCCTATGAATAATGGTGTGCTCCCACAGCCTTGAGCTCCCAGAGGTTACTTTTGCCCATGCCCAGGCACAGGCAGACTCTAACACCATCCTTTAAATTTCTTTGGGGATGGAAAGATGGCAGATAAGGTCAGAAAACTTTTGGCTCTCCAAATTTCCTCCTCAAAAAAAAGGCAGAACATGGCTTCAAAGCAGCAGAAATAAACTCAGGGTAAAGCTGTTGTCCTCCTAAGACAATTTGTGGCTGTGGGGGAAGGAGCTAGCATACACCTGGTGAGTCCAAAAGCAGAAGGGTGGGGACCCTGCTGGCTGTGGGTACTTGCAGGAGAGTAGAGTCCCTAGTTTCAGTTCTGGGGCTGAGAGGATGTGACTGAGTTCCCTAGTTGTGGCTTAGGATCAGAGCCCAAGGTTGGGCCCCAGGATAGACTTCAGAAAATAATAGTAAGAAGGACCTGAGGCTTGGGGCATCATTCCCTATACCTCAGAACTACAACCTGATTACACTAATAGCTGCTAAAAACAAAATAAAACAAAAATAAATAAATAAAAATGAGTAAGCAAAGGAGAAAGAACCCAACCATAGATAGTTACTATGGGGACAGCGAAGATCTGTAGTCACATTCAGATGAAGGTAATGGAGCTAAAAAGTCATTCCTTTTTCAAAAAGAAATATCAAATGGTCCTGGGCACAAAAAGAGTTATTGGAAGAAATAAAAAAGGACTTTAAAAATCAGTAAGAGAGATTGAGGAAAAATTAGAGAAAAATAGCAATCCAAGAAAACTGTGAAAAGGAAGTCAACCAACTGGAAATAGAGAATCAAAAACTTAAAGAAGAAAATAATTCCTTGAAAACTAGAATTGGGCAAGGGGAAGCTAATGATATTCTAAGACACCAAGAAATCATAAAACAAAACCAAAAGAATGAAAAAATAGAAGAGAAAGTGAAAACATCTCATCAGAAAAATAACTCATCTGAAGAATAGATTGAGGAGAAATAATATAAGAATAGTCAGACTACCTGAATGTTATGATTAAAAAATAATCTTGATACAATATGACAAGAAATTATCAAGGAAAATTGCCCTGAAGTTCTAGAATAGGCCTGTACAACATTTGTAGAAATAGAAAAAATCCACCGCTCACTACCTGAAAGAGATTCCAGGAAGAAAACTTACAGGAATATCATAGTCAAATTTCAAAGCTCCCAGGTTAAGGAGGAAACATTGCAAACAACCATTAAAAAAACAATTTAAATATCATGGAGCTATAATAAGGATTACCTAAGATCTGGCAACTACTACATTGAAGGACCATAGGTCTTAGAGTACTATATTCTATAGAGTAAAAGAGCTGGGGTTATGACCAAGGATAACTTACCTAGCAAAGTTAAGTATAATCCTGAATGAAAAAAATGGTCATTTAACAAACTCAAAGACTTTCAAGTATTTGTGACAAAAATCCCAGAACTTAAGGGAAAATTTGACATACAACATCCAGGAGAAATATAAGGTAAACATTAAAAACCAATTATAAGGGATGGAATAAGGTCAAATTATTTACTTCACATATGCAACAATATTAGCAGTACTCTTATGATTGTCATCATTATTTGGGTAGTTTGGAAGAAAGGTGTGGGCTGATCTGAGTATGATGGGGTTATTCTTAAACAAAATAAAACTGTGTGGGGAGAAATAAAAAGGAGTAATTATCTCATACAAATGAGGCATAAAAGGAAAAAATGATATAGAAGATACTAGTTGGGGGGAGGGCTGGTAGTACTGGAATTTTACTCTCATCGGGAATGGGTTAAAGGGGGAACAACATATATATCCAGAAGTGTGTGAGTCTTCTAAATTCAGAAAGAAATAAGAGGGCAAGGGGATAGGGTGAAGGTAGAGGATAAGGGAGGGAATCTTAGAGGGGGGTAGGTTAAGGAATAGGAGGGCAAGGTATCAAGTAGAAGTAAAGCAGAGGAGTGAAGAGAGATAAGGTAAATATGGTGAGAAGGATAGTGAGGAAGGATAGTGCTGAGTACATGGCAATGGTTTTTTCCTTCACTTTGTGTTTAAGTTTAAAATTTAAAAAAATACAAAAAACAAAACAAAACAGAAAAAATTGCATTGGGGATAAATCAAGTTCCTCATTGAAAACTACTTTTATCATTTTTTAGAGTCCTCTAGTTCAACTTGATGGCATTCCACCAAAAATAGGTCAGAAACAACAATCCTCATCTATAAATTCTGAAAACAGTGGATAAATGAGATTTAGCAATGTGCTTTCCTCCCTTAAGAAGGTAACGTCAGAAAATGGTCTTTGGGAGAGACTTGCCTGAATCAAACACTATGTCACTTATACAAGAAATATATAACAGTCAACCAGAGTGGAGGAATCATTTATCGTTTCTTACAAGTCATGTCAAACACAATGCATTTCCCAGGAAGAATCTACATATTCCTTTTTTGATCATTCCAAATAACAATGCTATGTATTCACTTAACTCTTTCTGCTGAACTTGGGAATCTTAAATGTCAGTGGATAAACTAAAAATCAATGCACTTTTCATTGATATGTTTCTGGAAGTTCAAGAAACCTGAATACTAGTGTTAACTCTCTAGAGGAAAGAGGACAACAACATGTGAGTTCAAGATGTTCATTAGATTTTCCATTAGAATGTAAGATCTTTGAGATTAGGGATCAGGCAGCTAGATAGCACAGTGGATAGCGCTCTGGGCCTAAAGTCAGAAAGTGTGTGTGTTCAATCATATCCAACTCTATGTGACCCCATTTGTGGTTTTCTTGGCAAAGATCCTGGAGTGGTTTGCCATTTCCTTCTCTAGCTCATTTTACAGATGAGGAAACTGAGGCAAATATAGTTAAGTGACTTGCCCAGGGTTCCACAGTTATTAAGTATGTGAGGCCAGATTCCACTGTGCCACCTAGTTGTTCAAAGTCAGGAAGACCTGAGTTCAAATCTGTCCTCAGACGCTTATGAGCTGTGTGACCCTGAGCAAGTCACTTAACCTCTGCTTGCCTAAGTTTTCACATCTGTAAGAGGAAAAGAATAATAGTACCTACCTCCTAGAATTGTTGTAAGGATCAAATTTGATAATAATTGTAAAGTGCATGGCACCCAGTAAGGGCTATATGAATGTAAGCTATTACTATCATTATTTGAATCCCCAGTGCTAAGCATAGAGCCTGGCAAATAGTAAGAACTTAATAAATGCTTGCAGAAGCTCTTTTTGTGGTGGTAAAATATTCATATACCACAGCCATTCCCCAAATGATGGGCATCCCCATCAACTGGGGAATGGCAGAACAAGTTGTAGTATATGAATGTAATGGAATGCTATTGTTCAACAAAAAAATGATGAGCAGGCAGATTTCACAAAAACCTGGAAAGATTTGCATGAACTGATGCAAAGTGAAACGAGCAGAATCAGGAAAACATTGCATACAGCAACAATAACATTGTGTGATGGTCTAAGAATGACTTAGCTCTTCTCAGCAATACAATAATCCAAGACAATTCCAAAGGACTTATGATGAAAAATGCTATCCACATTTAGACAAAGAATGGATGGACTCAAAATGCAGATCAAAGCATACTATTTTCACTTTATTTTTTTCATGGTTTTTATTTTCTTTTGGTCTGTTTCTTCTTTCACAGCTATGGCTAATATGGAAATGTTTTACATGACTGCACATATATGACCTATATCAAATTGTTTAACATTTTAGGAAGAGGGAAAGGAAAGGAGAGAGGGAGAAAAATTTGGAACTCAAAATCTTGTAAAAAAATGAGTGCTAAAATTGTCTCTACATATAATTAGAAAAAAATGAAATAGTATAAAAATAAAATAAATGCTTGCTGATTGATTGACATAGAAGACCTGCAATGAGAAATGAAATACAAGCTAAACTTCTTGGAAAGAGAAAGAAAGGGGAGTAAGCACTTCTCTGTCACTTACTATGTGTCAGGCATTGTGCTAAGCACTTTTTTTTCTCATGAATTTTATCTCATTTGATTCTCACAGCAACCCTGTGAGGTATGTACTATTATTTTCTCTATTTTACAGTTAAGAAAACTGAGGCAAACAAAGATTTAAGTTAGTCTGGATTTGAACTCAGGCCTTCCTATTTTCTCTATTTTATGGTTAAGGAAACTGAGGCAAATGAATTAAATTGGTCTGGATTTGAATTCAGGCCTTCCTGATTTCAGGCCCAGTATTCTATCCTCTGTTCTACCACTTGCCTAATAATTATCACTTAGAAAATATTAGATTAAAAGGCAAAATAATCCATGTATGTAGTCATTCAAGAAATATTCCCCGAATCCCTCCATCTGCAAGATGAGATGTGTTTTTCATACACAGAAACCTACCGTTACGTTCAAAATTTGAAAGGACCAGCACAGACACACATTATTCTGAATAGCTAAAGTAGGTCATCTAAATGAATCAACTAAGGCAAATAATGGAGCCAATAATTTAAATGGATTATTCAGATCTCTTTATTTGTCTGTGGTGAGTAGATACCTGGCTCTGAGGTGTCATTGAAATGTGGAACTCCCAGCATGGAGCCTCCCTCCTCCCATGTGGATGTTTACCATCTTTAGAGACTTGCTAGGGCATTGAGAAGAGTAGTGACTTGCCTATGGTGACACAGACAGTGTGTTTGGGGCAGGACTCAAACCTGGCTTTTTCTATTCTAAGGCTGGTTCTTAATTGACTCCATCAGGCTGACATGACATCATTGCCTGCATATAATATGGGAGATGCAGATTCGAGCAATGTTTTTTTTAACTGAGGGCATGTTTTTTGTTTACTGGCTTTGTTTTATGTTGTTTTTGTTCTTTATACTGGTAGACTGGTTAGCAAAGTAGTATTCTTGGAAATTCCTTGGGTTCTCATTGCAGTTGTTTGTTTGTTTTTTTGTTTTCTGAGTTGTTTTTCCCCTTTTCTCTAGTACTATTTTTCTTTTTGCTGAATCTTTCCAAAACCCTCTGTGAAATAACTTTTAGCCTTGGGAAACTACAAAGATTTAAGCTTTTAAATCTTTTGAAAACACTCATAACAAAAGGATAGAAAGCTGGCAACTACTAAAGTATTTTTTTAATAAAACTAAGACAGGAAAATAGGAAAGCAAGAGATTTCCAGGAAGATGGTGAAGCGAGAAGTCACAAAAAAGCTCAACTCCTCAATGTACCCCTCAAAAACAACATCAGTGATGTCACCAAAAGAAAGAAATGAAGAAATTCTACTAAACACAAATACCAGAAATTCTCACAAGAAGATTTTTAAATGACTAAAAGAAATGAACAAACCCAAGGAAAGTTCTTCTTCAATGAAAAATAAATAGTATAGATTAAGACAAGTGGAGACAAATACGTCAGGGGAAAAAATCATGGAGAAATAACATGATCATCAGAATCAGAAACAAAGTCAAAATTTTCTCAAACAACAAAATTATTATAATCATACTGAAGTAATTAAAAGAAGAAATGAAATTAGTAAAAAAAAAATCACAGTGAAGAACTAATTATAACCAAGGAAGCTCAGATGAAGATGAAACTTAATAGGTTAGAAATATCCAAGGAAAACATAAACAGAACAATAGGTTAAATGAAAAATCAAATTATTTTATTGTAAGACATAATGGAAGAAGGAACAGAAGAAGCAAAATATTTAAAACAAAATTAATAAATTTTTCAACTATAAAAAGAATTTTAAGTGATGCAGACAAAAACAATAGACCAAAGATAAAAATCATTAGGCTTATGTAAAAAGGAAATGGAAAAAGAACTGTTAAGAAAAGAATTTCATAAATCAAAGATCCAAACATTGGGGAAAAGAACTTACTATTTGACAAAATTACTGGGAAAACTGGAAAGCAGTTTGGCAGAAACTTAGATACAAACCAACATCTCACACCATTTATCAAGATAAGATCAAAATGGGTACATGATTTAGACAGGGGAGATACAATAAGGCAATTAGGGTAGCATAGAATGTCTTACCTGTCAGATATATGGATGGGGAAGATTTGTGGCAAAATGGGATAGAAGAGCATTAAGGGAAGTAAAATGTATAATTTTTATTATATTAAATTAAAAAGCATTTGCACAAACAAATCCAATGTAGGCAAGATTAGAAAGCAGAAAACTGGGGGAAATTTTTACAGCGAGTTTCTGTGATAAAAGTCTCATTTATCATATAGAAAATTGAGTCAAATTTATAAGAAAACTAGTCATTCCCCAATTGACAAATTGGGATATAGGATATAAACCAGCAGTTTTCAGAAGAAGACATCAAAGCTATCTACAATCACATAAAAATGCTCTAAATCACTATTGATTAGAGAAATGCAAATTAAAAGAACTCTAAGGTACTACCTTACCCTTATCAGATTGGCTAATAAGACAGAAATGGAAACTAACAAATGTTGGGGAGGATATGGAAAAACTGGGGCATTAATGAACTGTTGGTGGAGTTGTGAACTGATCCAACTATTCTAGAGAGCAATTTGGAACTATGTCCAAAGGGCTATATAACTGTGCATACCTTTTGACCCAGCAATACCACTACTAAGTCTATATCACAAAGAGATAAAAGAAAAAAAAAAGAAAAGGACCCATATATATAAAATATTTATAGCAGCTCTTTTTGTTGTGGCAAAGAATTGAAAATTGAGGGGATGCTCATCAATCAGGAAACTACTGAAAAAGTTGTGGTATATGATTGTGATGAAATGCTATTATGCTATAAGAAATGATGAGCAGGAGGGTTTCAGAAAAACCTAGAATAACCTATATGAACTGATACAAAGTGAAGTGAGCAGAACCAGGAGAATATTGTACATAGTAACAGCACTATTGCATGATGATCAACTGTGAATGACTTACCTATTTTCAGGAATACAATGATCCAAGACAATTCCAAAGGAATTATGATGAAAAAATGCCCTCCACCTCCAGAGAAAGAACTGATAGAGTCTGAATGCAGATCAAAGCATACTTTTTAAACTTTCTTTATTTTTCTTTGTTTTTGAGTTGTTTGGGTTTTTTGGGGGGGGAAAGTCTGTGTTTTCTTTTACAACATGGCTAATATAAAAATATGTTTTGCATGACTGCACATGTATAGTCTATATCAAATTGCTTGCCTTCTCTGAAAGGAGAGAGAGAATTTGGAACTCAAATTTAAAGAAAAGGTTAAAAACTGATACAATTTGATATGAAATATCAAATTTATCCTTGTTAAAAATAAAATAATTCCACAATTGTATTTCAAGAAATCATAAAGACATTTTCTAAGAAATATCAAAAGTGTAGATTTCAAAAGATTTCAAATAGAATTCACCAGAGGTCAATGGGACCAACTCTTAAATTCAATGCGGAGAGTATCTAATTGATAAACTTCAAGACTACAAAGACAAACAGATTATCATAAGAAAAGCATCTGGAAGGCAGAGGGAGAGAAGTTTTACATATTTAAAAATAATACTTGGAATTTCACATGCTTTTTCTACAAAAAAATAGAAAGGACAGAATTTAGAACATGATGTGTTGAAATTTAATTAATATATAGTCTTTATTGTGAAATCATTTTCTGGGTAGGGCTAAACATTATCAGTCTATTAATCTTGTCAAAAATAGCAATAAAGTCAGTCTGGCACAATCCATACTTGCCCTGTGTCATCACTGTTTCCTTTTTTATATGTTCACAAACTATCCTTTTAATAATATTTTCTAGAACATTGCCAGGAAGTGAAATCAAGCTCACTGTCCCTTAGTTTGAAGACCCCATTAACTTCCCTTTTTTGAAAATCAAGGAAACATTTTTCCTTCTCTATTCCTATGCTGTCTTTCTTGTTTTCCACAGTCCTTCGAATGTGTCACTGGCAATGGTTTAGTAATAATATTCAGAGAGATAAGATTCAGAGAATTAGAAAAGAATATTATCAATTAATTTTCATGTTAAGTATTATATAAAATGTTGCCAACCATAATATAAGTACATGCATATATGTATGTATACATGCATAAATTGTATGTTAATTAAGTGCATTTTGGACACACAGAAGGAATAATAATAATAGTAATAAGCTAGATTCATTATTATTAATGTTGGACCAGGAATGGAGAGATAACCCCATAATTAAGAAAAAAAGGCACAATAAATCACATCTGCAATAAAATAATAAAACCATATAATAATACAAGTTTATGCAAGAAAAGCCATTGATAAAATGCAATACCAATGGGAAAATTTTTTTGTCTTAGCACTACAAATAACACTTACCTGAATCAAAATTTGGCATTACAGGTAATAAAGGAACTTTTGAACCTTTCCCAGTTCAGTAATGGTATAAAACACACCTAACCTGCTTACTCTCAGTATTACTTCACATAGATCTAGACCTATGAGCTATAGCAAAAGACAAGGAAAGAAATTAAAGGAATCAGCACTGTTTATATCCTAAGATATTTGGATTCTAAAATATTCTTTTAGCAGAAAATATTGTGATTTATTTAGAAAAAAGCAAGATAATTCAATATATTTTGATAATAAATATTTTCAGCTATCTTGGACAAACTCACAGGATCACCAGGATTCCCACATATTACCAAGATAAAAATATAGAAAGAGCAATACCATTCATAATAACAATGTAATATATTAACTATTCGTAAATTAATCTATCAACATAAACACAAGGTTTATATACAGGTAACTATGGATAATTTCTGGTAGAAATAGAAGAACTAAATCATTGGATATATCTTTATGGTCCATGGTTAGGTCAACCCAATATAGTAAAGATGACAATATTATCCAATTTTAAATTTAATTCTATATCAAACATAATTAGTGGAGTATGTCAAAGTACTACATAAAATAGCAAAAGTCATCAAATGAAGAATAAAAAATCAAGCATATCCAGAGAGATAATGAAAAATAAAAAAAGCAATTTAAACTCTCCAGATCTTAAATTATATTACAAAACCATCACTGTAACAAACAAAAACAAAAACAAAAACACAACAACAACAAATCTGGTACTGAATAAAAATTAGAAAATAAATAAATAAAAGGAAAAGAATAGCAAATAATGAGTCAGAACCTAGTAGTATTTATAAAGCATTTTATATTTGCAAAGTAATTTACATATTTTCATCTCATTCGAACCTCATAACAAGTCTCTGTACTACATTTATAGGTATTTTTATCCACATTTTACAGATAAGGAAACTAAAGTTCAGACGTTAAATGAATTGCCCATGGTCACACAGATACAAAGTTCCTGAGACAGGATATGAAATCAGGTATTTTTGTCTCCAGGTACAGAGTGAAAATCTAAATCAGTAACTACTAATCACCATTTCACATCCTGGTGGAGGGGCAGGGGTAGTGGGGGAGGGGTATGTGATCCATTCAGCTGAAAGAATGGTAAGTGTTAAGGCATAAAACTGAAATCTGAAGGTAGAAGGGTCTCCGCAAAGGTTCATTTCAGGGAGTCTCCTCACTTAAGGTAAGGGCAGAGAGAAGGCCACCTGCATTTTGTTTGAATGTGATTCTGAGGAACAGTGCTGTAACTAGCAATGTTGATGTCTCAGGCAATCAGCAAGAACCATGGCCTCAGATCATCTTTGTGATTAGTGGTGTAAAAAACAATACAAGAGTAATTAAGGCTAACTCATTTTAATATCAGAATGAATTGGTTACTATAGTAGTTCACAGAGGAGAGCTATTAATAATGTGATTGGCTTAATAGTATCCTATTTAAAAGAACAATTCTCACTAATTGGGTGCTTAGTTGTTTCTGGACCAGTGAAAATGTAGAATGTCTGTATTCTCTAAATCCTGGTGCTCTGGTTCACAATCCTGGTTGTCCCACCCTAGTTTTAGCTCTTCTTAGGAAGGCCTTGAATTCCTAATCTAAACACAAGAATTCATAGGGCACCTTACGTAGTGGACTCTTTGGCAGTCATTTTCACACCTGAAAGATTAACCTGAACCGAGTCGGGGAGGATGCAGCATCACATTTAGAAGTGATCTCCTCTAGGAATCATACTGCCCTTAGTGTTTTGCTTTTTCATAAATTTGCACTTCCTAAAATGTTTCTCCAAGAGCAGAATAGGTCACTTCTCTGTCGGGTGTACTTCAGGCGGGCTGTTCTATCCATAATCACCTGAAAACAGGAGAAATACAATGTTACAGACAGACCAACAGACACAGGGAGAAAAAAAGCACATTCAATCTAAAAATGCCCTCTAGCAAATCAAAGGAAGCATGGGAACTCTATCGCACCAACTACAAGGCATGTGGGTAGCCTCAGTCACTACAGAGCAAGTAGCTTGTAAATGAAAGGAGCCCGGCAGAGAGGCATACTGTACCTGCCAATCTAAGGAGCCTTTCAGGCCAATGACATGGCTGAGGCTCCCTGAGGAAACAGCCTGGAACTGGATACCAATGGAGGCCCTGAGTCCTCAGCGGTCAGGAAGGAAGGAATGCAGTGGCTTGCTTCAGCAGTGAAAAAGAATACTTCACCATTCCTCTGCCATTTCAGACTGGCTCTTGAAGGAAAGACTGCTGAAGGGGCTCTTAGGAAGGATATCACGCCTGGGAAGCTACTTTGCCATTGACAGATGGGAAGGGTCAGAGGTCACCATGATATACCTTGTGGGTTTCTGGATGGAAATATGCTCATTCTTGCAGTATCCTGGCATGCACAGTTGTTCATCCATGCCGGTGCACCATGACTTAATGATTTTCATTACTGATAAAAATTGTTGAGAGCTTATTGAGGACAAATTGGTATTTTC
The DNA here is from genome assembly GCF_900497805.2 of Vombatus ursinus. Classification (NCBI taxonomy): domain Eukaryota; kingdom Metazoa; phylum Chordata; class Mammalia; order Diprotodontia; family Vombatidae; genus Vombatus; species Vombatus ursinus. The sequence continues at coordinate 669,379 of NW_020954618.1, forward strand.
TTGCCATTTCACTTATTTTGGTTTTGTACCCCTATTAGGCAAACTAGCCTTCTTGAAACATCATTCTCCCTGAAGGATGGACAGGAGATAGCACGTACCAGGTGGATAAAATCACTGCTACCCCCTCAGACTCTTGTAAAGATAGCCCAGAACCCTGAATTCAAGGACCCTGAGAATAGCAGCACCCTCAGACAAATAACCCTGCTTTCAGACTGGACCCTATAGCAATCACTGAGGGGGGCAACTCTTGCGGAGAAAGGACCCACCACCACCAACTGGGCAGACAAACCAGCCTAGCTGAAGCAGCAAGGCACCCTAAGGGAGCGACAAGAGGTGGCATGTGCCAAGTGAGTCAAACCATTAACCATCTCCCCTTGGACCATGGTGGAGACAGCCTAGCATATTCCCTACCATCACCAGTACCAATCACCAACCAAATGCCACCGACAGGTAAGTCCAAGAGCCCTGGGAACAGCAGTGCCAGGGCTACAAGACCCTGCTTTCACAGGCCCCTCCAGCCATGAAATCCTCATGGATATGTGGCCTGTCAGATCTCCTCTGAAGGTGCTATAACCCCTGCCACCTCAGCAGCTACAGCTACTGAAGACCCAGAGAAGAAAATTCCCAACTCCAGAGTCCTTGGCATCATCAAATGGTTCAGCAGTAGAAACTGGCATGATCTTGTTAATAGAAATGGCTTTAAAGAAGATACATTGCCCTCTGCTTTACCCCTGAACCCCAAGGATCACCTAGCCTTTGTATTTGATTGGCAGCTGAAGCCTCCTATATGTGTCTTCTCCTCTATTAGAATGTGAAATTCCTGAGAGCAAGGGCTCTCTCTGCTTTTCCTTCTGTATCACTTTGTTTAATCATTCTTCAGTCATCTCTTACTCTTCTTGACCCCTTTTGGAGGTTTCTTGGCAGAGAAACTGGAGTGGTTTTCCATTTCCTTCCCCAGTTCATTTAACAGATAAAGAACTGAGGCAAACAGAGTTAAGTGACTTGCCCAGGGTCACACAGCTAATAAGTGTCTGAGGCTGGATTTGAATTCAGGTCTTCCTGTCTCCAGGGCCAGGGTTCTATCCATTGTGCCTAGCTGTCCTAATCTGCATATAGTAAGGGCTCAAATAATATTCTTTTTTTTCTTTCTTTCTCTCACTTATTCATTCATCTCTAGCTTTTTCATTAAGTCTTAGCACAGAATACAGACAAAGAGAAGAGTTAAGTAGTTTTGATTTCTCTGTCACCCAATTCATCTGAAGCAGTGATTCTACCCCCTTCTTAGATCTTGCTCTTTCCCATGACATAATTAAAAATAAAAAAGAAACAAATACAAAGTCTTATCCTGTACCTCCAGCCTCAGCTCATTCTGAGCTTCAGCACTCCTATAAACAATGGCTAACATTTAGATAGCCCTATAAAGTTAGAAAAGCATTTTGCATATGATGTCAACAACACCTTTATTTAGGTGCTATTATTATCTCCAATTCTCAGATGAAGAAACTGAGGCAAACTGAGATGAAGTGACTTGCCCGGGGTCGTACTGCTAATAAGTGTCTGAGACAGGATTTGAACTCAGGTCTTCCTGCTTCTAAGTCCAGTGCCTGGCTTCCTCCGAAGCTCAGCCTGGGAGTCTCTGACTTAGGGTTTTCTCTCTACTTTGATTTCTTACCTTTTATCATAATGCCTCACTGCCTTCACTTTGATGGCTTTGATCTGTCTTTATCAGATTCCAGCCAAAGCCCCAATGCAAACAGATACAAGCCTCCATTAACTCTAATTTGAAAGCCTTAAGTAGAAATCCACTGACAAGTAACTTCTCCTATTTTCCTTCCTTATTCTAGCTAATTGTGTCGATCAGATTTCCTCCACTGACACCTTGCTTGGTGTCTTCTGACTGTCCATGATGAGTTAGTCTGGGTAGACATAACTGCCAACCTGCCTATACTGGGTTAGCTGTGGCCATCCGATGAGTCCCAGCTTGGTTGACTTCACAGTTTCTAAAGACCTTATCTTGCCTGACCTTCACAGGGGTCCTATGAGGTGGACATTACCTTATCACTATCTTCATTTTATAAAAATGAGGAAACTGAGGTTTAGAGACGGAAAACAGCTTGCTCAGGGTCATACAGCTAGTATGTCTGAAGCAGGGTGTGAGCCCAGCTCTTGCTGTCTCCAAGCCCTATGCCCTATCTACCATGCCATGCAACCTATCTAGGAGAATTTCCTTAGACCCTATGATATCTATGTAGTGATACTCTTCCACAGATCTCAAAACACTTCAACTTTTGTCCTGACCTTCCCCCTCTTCACCAAGAAAGAAGCTGAGCCATTACATCGTAAGATCATTGGTCTCAATCTGGAGGGGGCCTCAAAGTTCATCTGATCCAAACTCTTTTTTTTTTTTTTTTTTTTTTTTTTTTTTTTTTACAGATGAAGAAGCTGAAGCCAAGGGAAGTGAGGTGCCTTGCCCAACAGGACAGAGGCAGGATTTAAGCCCAGGCTCTCTGACTCCAGAGTCAGTACCCTTTCCCCTAAACCAATTATTTCCATAATTCCCACATCTGCTTGACGAGAAAGCTAGTTAGAGTAAGGACGGCTAGTTTTCCTGTGTAGAACCAAGGCCCACAACCCTCTAGAGGTTCAGTCAATGCCTCCTAGAAATAACAAAAAGAAGCATAGCTTTCAAATCCCTAATTCCCGGAAACATAAGAGACCTAAGCACAAATGAAGCAAAGAGCTGTATCCACATATACTAGGCTTCCCTAGGTTCATTCAACTATAGTTCTTGCAATAAAATCAAAGTTAACTCGCACTAGGACTAGGAGACAGTGGAGTCCCTCCTCTGTGTGTGTGTGTATGTGTGTGATTTTAAAGGACTAGTCATTCATCAAATATTAGTGGAACACTTACAGAGTATTAGGAAAATAAAATGTCCTGCTGAAACATTGCCCTTGCTTTCTTAGAGCTTATAACCCTCTAGGAGGATAAGATGCCACAATAATAAAGGTGTATGAAATTACACTATACAAGCATCAGAGAGCTACAAAGCCAATGATTTGCAGGTGTCATAGTGGTGATCACTGCTAGCTGGTGAGGCCAGGGAAGGTTTCCAGACATCAGAGCTGGGCTTTCAAGGACAAGTAAGAATTGAGTAGGAGGAAAAGATGGGGGAGGACATTTTTGGTACAAGCTATAGCAGGAACAAAGGTATGGGATCTCTAATGCAATAAAAGTTTGGAGAGCAGTGAGCAATTTGGGTTGGCTGCAGTCTCAGATATGTGGAGAGCAGGAAGGTAAGGCTAGATAGGCAAGATGGCAACCAGAAGGTGGAGATCTTCAAATACCAGGCATTCTTCAGTGAATTTCACACAGTGGGCAACAGAGGGGGAGAGGGGAAGAGAGGAGGGGGGAGAGAAGGAGAGTGGAGGGGTACGGAGGAGAGAAGAGAGGACAGGAGAGAAGAAGTGAGATGAGAGGGGAGGGGAGGGGAATGGAGTGGAGGGGATGACAGGACAGGATAGCATAGAACAGGGGAGGGCAAGGGTTGGGAAGGAGAAGAAGAGAGGCATGGAGAATGGAGGGGTGGGAAGGGGAAGAGAAGAGAGGAGGGGAGAGAAGAGGTGAGATGAGGAGAGGAAAGGAAAGGAGAAGGAAGGAGAGGAGAGGAAAGGACAGACAAGGACAGGGGAGGAGAGGAGAGGATAGGGGAGGGAAGGGGAGTGGAAGAAAGGAGAAATGGAGAGCCTCTGAATTTACGGGGCTGTTCAATCAACTGCAGATAGAGAATTGAGAGAATGATTCAAGGGTAATCTAGTCAAATAATTACATGGGAAGTATTTTCAAAAGCATTTCAATAATATTACTTAAATTTACACTTTAAAAGCCAGGGTCCTGAGGACATTACCAAGTTGTCCAGTTCATCAAGGAACTTCATCATTTTATTCTTTCTGGTCACCCTAAACATTGTGAGAGTGAAAGCTTAGCAGAGTGGCTAGCCCATAGGAAACATTTACTAAATGCTGGCTGATGACTCACAAAGGATAAAAGCTAATGCTGTGTCCATTTCCCAAGAAGCCACCAGTGTTTGAATTAGAGAAATGCAGTTATGAGTATATATATATATATATATATATGTATGTATGTATGTATATATATATACATATACATATATATGTGTATATGTGTGTGTGTATAGATATATATAGAGAGAGATATATAGATATATAGATATATATATGTCAGAGTAATATAGCCTAGATGAGTGAGGGACCAGGGCTTCCACTCATGGAGTGTTCAACTCAACCACTGGGGAAGCAACACATCAGTAGAGTCATGTACAATATACCATTGTATATACAACATACAATGGACTGACCTGGCAAGGTAAGGCGACTTGACGAGCTTGTGCTTGGGGCTGGTGAGCCATGAGGACGTCGCTTTATGCCTGTTAGGAGAAAAAAAGCAGGGAGAGTAAAGACAAAGAGGAATTCAGGCCTCCTCCTTTGATCAAATGAGGTAATAATGATATTGATAACATTAATATCAACAATAATAATAACTTAGAGTTCTTTAACATGACCAAAGCACTTCACATGCACTATCTCGTTTGATCCTTACAAAAGCCCTGTGAAGTAGGTATTGTTGTTATACCCAGGTTTCAGGTGAGGAAATTGAGGTTCAGAGGTTAAGTGACTTACTCATGGTTACACAGCTAATGAGTATGATGAATAGAATTTCAACCCAGCTCTTTCCTGACTTCCAGGCTCTCACTCTTCGTATCACACATCTAAAGCACTTAGTAAATTGTAACACACTATATAATTATGAATTACTACTTATCGTAAGTTTTAATTTAATTTTAAAATCATGTGAATATTATGAGTATGGAAATATGGCTTTCAGGAAAATGTCTCACGAGAATATTAACGCATCCCAGCAGACCCTAAGATTATAATCCTATTGCTGGAAAGCATCTCAGACAGCAGCAGGTACAGCATGCTCATTTTCTAGGGAAGGAAAGTGAAGCTAAAAAGATGAGGTAATTCACTCCAGACCACCCAGGTGCTTAATGAGGAAGGTAAGATTTGAATCCAGGTGCTGGGACTCCAGAGTCAGGCCTCCCTCCACTGGACCATACTGCCTTGGTTCAGTAAGCTTATAAAAACAGCCAAGGGATTTTGGGTCTCCAGGTTCTAACACTAGCATTATAAATAGAGAAAGAAAAACACTTAATGATGACACAGACGCCTGAAAGTTCTAAACTGCCAGGGGGTGAGGGTGGAGCCAACAGGCAAGGAGTTATGAGTGAAAAGTATATCGTCCTCATTCTTTTGCTAAATACATCCAACCAAACTAATATTTATATTTAATAAAAGCCCAGGTACTCCATGAGCTCAATGAACTAATTGTCAACCCTCCCCTGGTTTGTTCCACATTTAAGGTGTAAGCAGAATGTAGATGATGAGGTTGATACATGCATTGCCAGAGCTAGATCAGTGTTTGGGAGGCTCCAAAGGAAAGGGTGGGGAAGAAGAGGTATTAGGATGCCTACCAAACTGAAGGTCTACAGAGCCATTGTGGGGACCTTATTGTTGTACGCCTGTGAAACCTGGACAGTATACCAGCGCCATGGCAAGAAACTGAATCGCTTCCCTTTGAATTGTCTTAGGAAAATTCTGAAGATCACTTGACAGGATAAGATACTGACACTGAGTTTCTTTCTTGAGCTGAACTGCTAAGCATTCAAACTGCAAAGAGCACAACTCCAATGGGTTGGCCACGCTGTTTCAATGACAAACATACATTTGCCTAAAAGGCTGTTTTGTGGAGAATTCACACAAGGCAAGCGCTCACACGGAAATCACGAGGAAGTGATGCAAGGACACTCTCAAAATCTCTCCGAAGAACTTTGGAATTGATTGTGAGACATGGGAGACACTGGCACAGGACAATTCAGCATGGGCGCCTGCACAACGTTCCATGAGCAAAGCCAAACTGCAGTAGCTCAAAAGAAGCACAGATACACAAATTTAGAGATCTCCGCTACAAATGTTCACATGGACTATTTGTGCTTGACTTGTGGTAGAGCCTTCTAAGCTCATATTGATCTGATCAGCCACAGTCAGACATACTGTACCTTGACCCAAAAATAGCGATGTCATTTTGGTCCTTTTCCAGAATGAAGGACAAGCAACCAACCACATATTCTGTGCATTGATTCATTTGACCGACCACTTGACTCTCAAGATTCGTATCCATTGTGATCTTTGATCATGATCTCGCAGTGGCAATACACTTTGGAAATGTGCACTGCACTTTTATTAAAATGTCCTTCTTGTCAGGAAGTATGCATAGCAGGAAAACTGAGGAAGGGCAAAAGCATAAACATGGCGGTGGGTATGGGGAGGTGGATGTGATTGATCATTTTATATGGAAATGGTGGCCAAAGATGGAGTCACTAAAGGAGGAGAGGGAAATTACCCGTTGGGTCCCTCACTGACTCTACAAGTCAAGAAGATAATAAGGTCAAAAGGGTGGTGTGGGAGGGTAGAGATGGTAGGAAGAAGGGACCTTTAATAAATGTGGGGTATTTTTTCAAGTTATGTTTGATGAATAGTTTAAATGGATGCCCTATTTGTAGGGAAAGCACATGGAGACAGAAGAAAAAAATCTTTTTCTTCATCAAATGCTTTATGGACATGACTCAGAATCCTCAAAGACCATGCCACTCAGTGTAAGAGAAGCTCTGTCAGGTCCTACCAAGATAGCAAAGCTTCAAATAAGGACCTGACCGTGGACTGTGTGTCCCTCATGTGTCTTTTTAAAAAATAATGATATTTTCTCAGCCAATGGTCCTAAATAGCCATCAAGAGTTAAACTGGACACAGCCCCTCAGGCTGTGTGCTTTCAAGTCCGGGTGCCTTAGAATCTGCACTCAGTCTCAGGGCTCTGAGAATCTGCCCCGCAACCAAAATTGAGGTAAGAGCCCAGGAGTCAGCACGAGCCTGGGGCTGTGTGCAGTTGGCTAGCCTTGGGCAGAAAGGAGGAGGAGGGAAAAGGGGCGGGTCTTTGTGCTCTCTCTCCTGCTCCTTTCCCTATAAATTAGAATATACAGTTCTGCCCTCCAATACATCTTTCTCCTGGTCATCCTTCTGCCCTGAGGACTGCGTGCCTGACATCTACCTGCCAGCCATGGACCCCAAATGTAGCTGCGAGAATGGTGGCTCTTACACCTGTGCAGGCTCCTGCAAATGCCAATCATGCCAGTGTGCCCCCAGCAAGAAGAGCTGCTGCTCCTGCTGCCCAGGAGAATGTACCAAGTGTGCCAGAGCTGTGTCTGCAAAGACCCCCAGACCGGGAGTTGCAGCTGCTGCCAATAATGTCCTCACTTCCCTTTGACTGTAAATAGAAGAATCTGTGCAGACCTGAATTTTCATACTGCATGGCTGTGTTATTTACTGTTTTTCTATGAAATGTATGAATTAAAATAAGCTTGATAAATAAAAAAAAATTTTTTAAAGAGTTAAACTGGAGTAGAAAACACCTGTTTGGCAATGATGCTTTTTAATCAGACATCATTGCTAATGGTATGTCATGAGTGATGGGGCTTCCATTTCTTACCAATCTTCCATCACTGGCTTCCACTGCTGTAAAGGTATAGACCTGAACTAATTTCATGTTTCCCAACCAATCATTGGGTTATCCCCTTGCACACAGTGAAGGTCAAATCACTCTTTCAGCTCTAAAGGGGAGTGTCACTGAAGCCAAGGAATTCAAGGCTTTTGAGACCTAAGGCCGGAAGTAAGTGGTTCTGTTCCAAGTCATAGCCAGCTGTGGAAATCAGATCAGTTATGCATTGATGTGGCTGACTACAGGTTAGGAGAAGAAGGGAATAACAAAAAGGCAGGAACATACATCAAATCAAGTCTAGAAGCCTTTATTAAAGATCTCCTATAAACAAGGTACTGTGTTAGGTTCTGGAGACAGAATGATGGAATGAAAAGGTATTTATCAAATATTCACCATGTACAAAGCACCGTGCTAAGCATTGAGGAGACAAGTAGAAAAATGAGACAGTCCCTGCCCTTAAGGAGCTCACATTCTGATGGGGGAGACAACTCATGGAGGTTTTAGATACAAGTCAGATGGAAACGTCCCATGATCCTTAAGGTATAGTGAAAAAGCTGATGGTAAGTAATATCTATTCTTTATTTCATTTCCACTGATAAAACTCCATCAGTTTCTAATGTTGAACTTTTTAGCAGGGCCTGCCCTCAAGGAGCTTAGAATCTACTAAAAACTCTTGGGGAAATCCATAAGTGATCCCTTTCCCCCATTGCTTACAACCATGTCCAATCTCCCTTACCCCTAAAAAGCCTTCATTTGACCCCATATCCTCCCAAACTATCATCCTTTATTACTCTGCTCTTTCTCTATTTCCTGCCTCCATTTCCCCACCACTCACTCAGCTCTTCCCTCTTTGCCATTTGTACTCTGACTCCATCACCAGAATGAAATGGATCTCCTTATGGCTACATCCAGCAGCCTTTACTCATTCCTTGCCCTATCTGATCTCTATATAGCTTTGGACATTGTCAGCCACCCTCCTCTCTTAGACACTCTGTTCTCCCTTGACTTCTGGGAAGGGGACTCCTCTTGGTTCTCCTCCCATCTGTAGGATGCCTCCCAATGTCAGCATGGCTCTCTCCCATTGTTTTGACTTGAGCCCTCTGCTCTTCTTTCTCTACTTAATGCTCTTTCCCTTGGTGGTCTCACTCACGATCCATATTTAACTGTCATCTTTATGCAGATGAGGCAGACATCATAATATTATATAAAACACAATGCCTCTAGAGTCAAAGGAACAGGGCTTAACTTTGACCTATGACATTAAGTACTTGTGTACCCTTGGGCAAATAATTTTCTGTACCTTGGTCTTGATTACCCCATCTGTAAATTTAGGGGAGCTGGACTATATGGTCTCTGTTGCCCCTTCCAGATCTAGATCTAGGATTTTAAGATTCAATGATTTCCATATCTATACACACAGTCTCTCTTGAACTCCAGCCTCACCTTGATAATTGCCCATTGGACATCTCTACCCACATTCACCACTGGCATCTCAAAAATATGTTCAAAGGAGAACCCATTATCCCCCTCCCCCATTAACCTACAATTCCTCCACATTTGCTTCTGTTGAGGGCACCATACCAATTTTCCCACTCATTCAGGTCTGCCTCCCTACCCCCTCCACATTCAGCCATTTGCCAAGTCTTGCTGTTTCTATTTCCACATCTCTTCTGTTTGTTCCTTTTTCTCCACTCACACAGCCTAATTCAGGTCCTTCCTCACCCTTCTCCTGGACTATTACAATAGCTCCTAATTGGTGAACTCCATTCCCATACCCTCTGTCTTCAATCTATCCCTTACACAGCTGGCTAAAGAGCCTCGCCATGGCGCAAGTCTCAACATACTCCCCTGCTCAAAGGCTTCCTGTTGTTCCCTATTGCCTCCAGGAGCAGACACAAACTCGTTGGCCTGACATTTAAAGGCTCCCACAATCTGGACCTACCTGTCCAGTCATGTCCTACTATAGCCATCAATATACTATACATTCTAAACAAAGTGGACTAAAGCAGGTCCCTGTAGGGAGCAAGTATTCCATCCATCATTTGTTTTCGTCCCTTCACATGGGCCCTCTATCACACCTGGAATGCCCTCTTTCTCCAGCCTTATCCTTCGTGGCTTGCTTCCTGGCTCAAGTCAGGTATTGCTATTATCATGACACCTGCTCTGATCCCTCCTTTTATAAGTGTCCTCTCCTTTCCCAAATTAGCAGCCAATGTATCCCCTCCCATTGGTATCCTCACAAAGTCAAGAGAAAGTAAATATGACCCTCAGTGTGAGGCAGACCACCTACAGAAAATTTAGGTGAAGACATGAATGAGAGGTCACAGGAGGGGCAGGCAAGATGTTATGCATCTGCATTTTTGGAAGGAACACATTGATAATGTCAGTGGAGTTTTGGGATGTTTCCTGACTGTGTCTGTATTTTTTCAAATCCACACACCCAATAAAATACAAGCTCTTTAATTGCGGGAGCAGTCTTGGCGTTATTGCTGTGTTCCCATAGTCTAGTACATTGCATCATATGTAACAAACACCTGCCACATAATAGGTGTCTAATTCGTGCTAATTACCTGACTGACTAACAAGCGTTTAATAAAGGTTTGTTGAATTGGAGATGTGGAAGCTGCCAGAATTAGATACAAAACTTCACTGGAGGAGAGCTTAGAATCGCAGCTGATGATGGGAGGCTATATGGTAGTCAAGAGAGAAAAGGGCACAGGACTTGGAGTTAGGATGACCTGGGTTTAAATCTTTCCCCAGAAATGAATTAGATGTCCCTGGGCTAGTCCCTTACCCTCTATCTGCCACTGTTTCCTCCTATTAAAACTGAGGAGTTGAATGTGATGGCTTCTAAGGTCTCCTCTCCATCTCAGTCCTTGGTCTGAGTAATTCCAAAGCAATCAGATCAGTGGCTGCCCCAAGTAGTGCCCCTGAAGCTCACATCCAAGGGAAATAGAGACCCCCAGGCACAAGGTCATAGAAAAGTAATTCCATTCAATTCAATGCAAGATGAGTCAATATATTTTTCAGTGACTTGGATAAAATCACTGAAAACGACGGCCTGTTCAACATATTTGCTGATGGGATGCTAACGTTGAATAATGATGATAATGATGATGATGATGATGATGATGATGATGGTGATGATGATGATGATGATAAAGAGGAGAAGGATTGTGAAGGTGATGATGATGATGATGATGATGATAATCAACATTTACGAAATGCATTCTGTGTGCCAGGCACACACTATGCTAAGGGCTTTAGGATTATCTCATTTGATCCTCACAACAACATTGAGAGGTAGGTGCTGATATTATCCCCATTTTACAGATAAGGAAACTGAGGCAAACAGAAGTCAGGTGACTTGCCCAGGGTCACACAACTAGTAAGTATCTGAAGTCAGGTTTAAGCTCGGCTCTTCCTGACTCCAGGCTCAGGGCTCTATACACAGCACCTTCTAAGCTGCTCCTAACTGGATGCCAGAGTCAGGATCCAAACAAATCTCAACAGGCAGGAGCACTGGGATGAATCTGATAATATCAAATTCTATCAGGATAAATGTAAAGTCTTAAACTTGGGCACAAAAAAACGACCTTTTTAAGTACACAATGGGAGAGGCTTCTTTAGGTAGCAGTTTGTCCACACTGGGTTTTAGTGGCCTACAAGCTCAGCATGAGTCAGTGGTGTGATGCAGCAGTCTAAAATGCTAATGAAATCTTGGAGGGCATTAAGAGAGGCCAGGTTCTGGTAACACAGAGCTGAGAGCCCTGCCCTGGTTGGCCTACAGCTTAAATATTGTGTTCCATTCTGGTCCTGCATTTAAAGAAGGGTATTAATAAGCTGTTCAGTGATGGGGCAGCTAGAGCACAGTGGATGGAGTCAGGGAGATGTAGGTTCACATTTGACCTCAGAAACTTACTAGCTGTGTGATTCTGGGCAAGTCAATTAACCCTCTTTGCCTTGGTATCTTCATCTGTAAAATGAGCTGGAGAAGGAAATGCAAACCACTCCAACATCTTTGTCAAGAAAACTTCAAATGGGGTCACAAAGGGTCAGATATGACTGAACAACAACAATTGATAAGCTGGAGAATATGCAAAGAAAGGCAACCAGGATGGTGAGGCACCTGTGGTCCAGGTCTTCCAAGGTTGCAATAATTGAATGTGTTTAGCTTGGAGGAGAGAAGACTCAGGGGGCCATGCTAGCTGGGTTTAAATGCTTGAGTGACTGTCACACAGCAGAAGGATTTGCTGTGTTCTGTTTGTCTGCAAAGGGTAGAAGCATGGAGCTGGCCATAGGTGGAAGCTATAAGAAGGCAGATCTAGGCTGAATGTCAGTCAGACACTGGGATGGGAGCTGCCCCAGAGTGGAATGGGCTGCCTCTAGGGAGGGTGGGCTCCTCCTCCTTGGAGGTCTGCCCACAGAGGCTAGACACCCATTGCTTGTTGGGCACATCCTAGTGGGGATTCTTTTGGATATGGGTTGAATGAAATGGGCAAGGAAATCCATTCCAACTCTTGAACTTCTGTGATTCTGTTTCTTCAGCTCTGGGTGCCAGGCACAGTGCCAGGTACTGAGGGCACCAAAATAAAATGAAGACTAAATGCCTGCTTCTGTTTTACTGGGGAGGAGAGGAGGATCTTAACGCATGCAGACACAAAATACACACAAAGGGAATAAAAGTGATCTGGAGCAAGATGAGTTGGCTTTGCTGACAACTGGAAAGAACTCTTTTAGGAGGTGGGGTGGAAGTTACATCTTAAATGGAGTCAGGGGTTCCAAGAAGAGGAGGTGAGAAGGGAGAACGACTCCGGTTTAGGGGGGGAGGGAAACATGAGCAAAGAAAGAGCAGGGGAGAGGGGGAATGCTGCAGTTGTGAAGAGTACATAGGTGAGTTTGGGTGGAAAAGGAAGTATATGAGGGGCTGTAATGTGGAATCAGATAGGAAAGGTAGCTCAGAAGCCATTTTTGAAGGGCTTGAAATGTCAAACAGGATTTTGTATTTTATCCAGCACTTATTAGGTGCTTAATAAATGTTGATTCATTGATTAATCCCAATGGTAATAGTGATCAACTGGAGCCTTTTCAGCAGGGGAGTCATTTACCACGTTAGAATTTCTCTTGGTAAGGGTATGCAAGATAGATTAGAGAGGAGAGAGATGGGAGGCAAGAATGCCAACTGGGAGGTGATGGCCACAGTTCAGGCAAGAGGTGATAAGGGGCAAATGAGAGTGATAGCCATGTGAACAGAGTGGGGAGATAGATCTAAAAAATGTTGTGGAGAACAGTGCCTCCCTCAATCCATCAAGCATCATATCTACGAAGCCTCTAAGAGTCTTGGATGTTTGATTGTGGAGGCAGAATTGAAAAGACATGGAAGGTAGGTGCTATAAGTTCAGGAAATACACTGGACAGTACCTAGCATATACTTAAACATTCTCCTTCTTGTCAGGTACATGATACCAGAGGACTTGGGGGCATCTTCTGTGTCCCCTTTTAAACATGAATGAGTTTCAAATATTTTGATGGATATTTTCATTAGTTCTATTAAAAGCAACCATCCATGGGTTTATTGAGGAAACAACAGTGATGACTAATTTTATGTCCTTGAAGGGGGCACCCACACTAAGAGTCATCACTTAAGGGTGCAGTTCTAAATCCCAACCCTAAGCAACTCATCCCAATATAGACATAATGACATCAACCTCAAAGGCTGCTGGGAAAGGTTGAGAGGAATCATAAAAAAAAATCTGATTTCCCTTAATATTAGGTTAATCATAATCCTGGATTCAAGAAATAATATGATGGCATGGTGAATAGAGAGCTGATCTTAGGGCCGAGAAGACGTAGGTTCAAGTCTCATCCCTAATATCTACTGGTCAAGTATCCCAATTTCTCAGGGCCCAAGGCAATGCTCTAGGCCTGGTTTGAGTTGGAGCGGAGCAGGGAAGAGGTATCACACACCAGAAGTTCCCACACTACTGAAATCATGGATCCTTCATTAATCTGGACATTTTAACCTTGTAATGATAGGATACTGTAAGATTCTCCTGAAAGATGGTGAAAGAGAGGGCAGGCATGGAAAGAGGTAACTGGGTTGGCTATAAGTTGGGAAAGCAAGGAGATCTGGTTAGCTGAACTGAAAACACATATTTAGCTCAGGGTTGGTCTGTCACCTTGCTATGAAAATGCATGCCAGCTAAAGACCTCCCTCAGGAAAGAAACAGAAACTCACGGGAAGTCCAGCAAAGGGCAGGGACATTGAACCAGGAAAAGAAAGCAAATCTATCCATTCTTGCCCTTGAGGGAGGGAAAGATGAGTACTGCCATTGAGGTCCCAGAGTCACTGGCCACCTATATTCTAGGCCTAGATGCTAACCTAGTAACTGAACTGCACCCAAATTGTCTAACTGATTTTCACAATGAGCCAGTCAATGGACTCAAGGGAGAAATAGGACTTATAAGGAAGCCAGGGCAAGGGGAAACCCTCTAAGAAGCATCTTGAGAAGGTCAAGAGGGAAAGGCCCTTCCTAGGGAGCAGAAGGGTCAGTTTTCCAAGCAAGAGAGGGGAGTCAGCATTCATGATGTATTTATATAGCACCCACTATGCCCTAGGCACTGTAGTAAGCACATTACAAATATTATCTTATTTGATTCTCACAACAACACTTTGAAGTAGGTGATATCATTATCTTCATTTTATAGATGAGGAAACTGAGGCACACAGTTTAAATGACTTGCCCAAGGTACCAAGCCTGAGGCTACATTTGAACTCTGGTTTTTCTGACTCCAGGCCCAGCACTCTCTCTAATTTGCCACCCAGTTATCTCCAAGGGCCTGGAGTCAGAGCCCCCTTAGAAGTTAGCCTGAACTTTTAGAGACAGATGGGGAAATATCCTCCCCACCTCAGGAGCCCAAAGACCAGGAAGCAAGTTTTAAAAGCCTAGAGGCCAATTTGACTCTATGGTAGTTGGAAGCCTGACAGCTTAGTCTCAGCCAAGATGAGGGCTGAGCAGAAGCTGAACTTTGGGAAGTCAGCATGGTGGTGTGAAAAGAGGACCAGATCTGGAATCAGAAGAATTAGGTTCAAATCCTGTCTGTGATGTTTATACTGCCTGTGTGATATGGGGCAAGGCATGTCACATGTCACAGTCAGAAACCCTAAGGGATATCTGCATGCTTATTTGCTGGACTACATGGGGAGGAGATGAGAGATTGACCTTGGTATAGGCAGAACTGAGTGAGAACTCGAGACAGGGGGGAAATCAGGTGAAAGGGATCCTCAATGGTTCTGGAGAGCCTGGGTGTAGACAGAGGGAGCAGCAGGGGACTGAGGACAGTGCCCACTCCTGGCACAGCATCAAAACCATTGGTGAGAATTATGATTACAATATTACTACCAATGTTACCGTAAGATATGCCAGTCTCACAAAATAAGTGTGCTTTTGTGTGTATATATGTGTGTGTGTGTGTATGTATATAGGTACATGTATGTGTATATGTATATGTGTGTACATATTTAGTATATACATATGTATATGTCCATGCATATGTACATACAGAGGTTTGCATGTGTATATAAGAACAAATATATTTTAGTGATTAAAATAGGAACACCTCTAACCCAGTGTTGTTGTGAGGATTTCATTTGCTCATATTTATAAAGTCCTTTAACCCAGTCCCTGGCACACAGTAAATATTAATAAATCTTCTCTTACCTTTCCTAGAGAGGTTTTGGGGGGCCCTGAGAGGTTGTGAGTTATTCAGGATCAGAGCTAGTGCCAGACACAGGACTTGAACCCAGATCTAATAATAATCTAATAGTCACAAATCCATGGTTTTGATGCTAAGCTGGGAGTAGCCACTGTTCTCAGTCTCCTGCTGCTCCCTCGTAGGCTAGGCTCTCTAGACACACACACACACGCACACACACACACACACACACACACACACACACAAGTTGTTTAGTTGTTTTTTGGTCATGTCCAACTCTTCATGACCCCCTTTGAGGTTTTCTTGGCAAGGATACTGGAGTGGTTCGCCATTTCCTTCTCCAGCTCATTTTACAAATGAGGAAACTGAGGCAGAGTTAAGTGACTTGCCCAGGATTACACAGTTAGTAAGTGTATGATGCCCAATTTGAACTCAGAAAGATGAGTTTTCCTGACTGCAGGCCCAGCACAAAATTTATCCATGGTACCATCTAGCTGTCCTGTGTGTGTGTGCGTGTGTGTGTGTGTGTGTGTGTGTGTGTACAATTAAAGCTAGCATTTATATAGCATTTTAAGGTTGGTAAAATGCTTTACAAATATTATCTCCTTAGACCTTCATAACAACCCTGGAAGACAGGTGCTATTATTATTCCCACTTTACAGCTTAGGAAACTGAGGCAGCTAGAGATAAAGTGAATTGCCCGGAGTGACACAGCTAGTTAATGTCTGAATCTGGATTTGAACCCAGATCTTCCTGACTCCAGGCCCAATGCTCTATCCACTGCATAGCCTAGCTGCCTGGAAACATTCTCCACATACACTCCTATTGTTCCAATCATAAAATGTGCTTCAGCACCTGGTGAACATGGACAGTTCTTGTAATTGTCATATACTGAGTGACTGACAGAAATAGTACCTTGGTATCTTTATTGTATTGTAGTGTGGTGACACTCTGAAGGTCAAGGAGCAGAGACACCAGAAGAAGGCAGAGGACCTTCATGCTTCTAGGCCGCCAAAGCCAGCCAGGAGCCCTAGAGAGCTCAATGTTGTCAAACTCCCAGGGTCAGCAGATTTAAGCCTGGAGAGGCCAGTTAGTCAAGTTTCAGCAGGGTGCATTGGGAGTCAATGTTTGGAGCCTTCCACTGAGTTTGAGGCAGTGGGACAGAGAAGATCAAAGCCAATGCTGAAGGCACTAAGGCCGGAGAACAAGCCTTGACTCCACCATAGAACAGCTGTGAACATTGGCAAAACACTTTAACTCTACGCACCCCAGGCAGCTCTGCAAGACTAGAAGATTCTGAGGTGTGGCCAGTTTGCTTTGGTGAAGGGGTGGGTGGTTTCCCAATTGGCCATGGAAGATACTCCCATAACTATGAATGAGAGAAATAGATAGTGACTGTGGAATAGTTGTCCTCAGGCACCACCAGACGGCCATTTTTGGTAGAAGCGAATGGAAGTCTTGACCAATTACAAACTCTATCTTTTACCAGTGTCCCCCCTGGCAGATGCACCCTGTGGAAGCCAGGCCAGGATATGAGGAAGGCTATCTTGGGGATGTCTATATAATTATCATCTTCCAAGTCTCCACAATATAACTTAGAACATCACTTTGTTCTGAGAAACAGGAAATGATACTCACATAGTATATACTGATTGTCCTTGAGATACAGCTAGGTTCTGATTAGCCAGAATAATGAGTCCCCTGATGTGGTTACATTATTTGAATTCACACTACATATTTCCACTGAACTTCAACCAATTGCCATAATTTCCCTAATTTGAGTCTCTGCAAATACATGTGACCACTACAGGGTACTCATTATTCTCACTGTAGTATGGTATGGTAGTATGACTGCAACAGAAAATTATTAATATAACAACAGAAATTGTTAATACCAAGTATAACATATTATATGGCAAGTCCCTTAAATGATCCTAGCAACGTTAGAATTCCAGTAATGTCCTTACATTCCTACTCTTAAGATAAGGTCTATTAGGTTGAACCACACCCTAAGTCCCACCTTAGATCTGATCCTGTAAACAAAGTCAGCTTGGGCTAGACCAGTTTCAAAAGTGGTTCCTAGTGTCCTTGCCCCTCTTCCACTGGGATTCATGGCATGAAGGGCAAAAGAGCCAGAATGAAGTCATTTTCCTTGCCCGGATTGCCAAGGGCAATGGAGGTTTCATGACCAAGCCTTACTACCTCATGCTACCCTCCCCTCCTAAAAGTATAAAAAACCTTTTCATAGTCTCTGGGTTTGGAAATCCATTGTGCTCTGCACTCATGGAACATCTCCCAGGGTGGTAGATTAGCTACCCTGCTATCTCAATTAAAGACATTTTCTTCCTCAACTTAGGGATTTGGTTTATTTCAGGACTTGACAGCTGAATTTGTGACTAGAAGATGAGTTCAAAGCCAGGCTGTGCTACTTACTGCCTGCATGCTCCTGTCCAGATCTCCATTTCCTCATCTATAAAATGGGGGGAGCAGGGAGATGTGAGGTTGTTGTAAAGTTACTTCCAGATCTGAAATCCAATGATTCTATGTATATTTTGGGTGTGCATTTACATGAGCATAATCTCAGTGTTTGGACATGAAAGGGTTGCATGTGAAAGGTATGGGAATATTTAAAAAAATTATGGTAGAATGGGCATGGGAGATACCATTGTATTAATGTGGAGAATAGTTGAGGGGGAAAAAAAAACATTTCTTTCACCATCCAAATACCAACCGAGTGGATATCTCTGTTTTTTATTTGGTAACCAGAGCAATATACAAGTATTTATTCTTTACCAGAACATGTTTTTAAAATTTGCTTTTTTCTGATAACAAGTATACTCTTTTACATGAATCTCTAGTGTTTATTTTTGTAATTGGAGATACAATAAGATGTCACTTGAGTGGATAAACCAGTATCATTGGGGTAAAATGTTGACCCTTAGAATAGATTTTTATTATTTTCTTGCCTCATGATGCACACCACAATGTGCATTTTCTCTTCCAAATGCAGACATTCATCATTATGACTTCAATTAGAGATAAATTGATTTTTAATATCATCCACCTTCAAGAAACTCTTAAGAATACAAAGGGAAATCCCCATTGAATCCCTTCAAGGAGACACTGAAAAGACAAGATTTGGGTTTCAAGTTTGGTCATTATTTTCCCCTTCTCTCTTGAGCCTCCTTAAACACTGGGTCAAGCATTTCCCACAGGTTCATTTGGACAGGAGTGTAATCAGTGACTAAAGTTGGGCTGATTGCTGCCTTCAACATATGGCTTAATATCTTATATTGAACATTCCTAAATACCAGCAGGGATGAGCAGGCAGCATCTTCAAAGCCAAAATAAACATTAGGATGGACAAGAAAGCTGACTGAGTAAAGGAAGGCCACATTAGCATGTCTAGCTGCCCCTGACACTCACCCCACAAAGTCAACTGACCTTTCTTGAGCACCTGAGCTTCCCCAGCCTCTGGCTGGGCCTCTGCTTTCCATCTTATCCATCACCTGGGGGAGGGGCTGCAATATTAGAGGAAAGGAGCAAAAGACCACAGTTTGTTTTGTTGACTAGGTGTTTGAATGGCTTCCATCAGGGGAAGGAGGAGGAAGAAGAGAAGGAAAAAGAAGGAGAGGATGGGAGGAGAATGGAAGAGGAAAGAAAAGGAGGAGGAGGAAGATGAAGAGGAGAAAAGAGGAGAACAAGGAAGAGGAAGAAAGGAAGGAGGGAGGGAAGGAGAAGAAGACAAGGGAGAAAAAAGACAGGGAAGGCAGAAAGAAAGCGGGGAGGGAGGAAAAGAGACAATGGGAGAATTTGGCTGAGTAACTATCCCCAAATCTGATAAAAAGCCTAAGCAAAGTTCTACAAATGAAAATAGCAAATATTTTTCAGTTGTACAGCATATAAAATTGTATAAAAATATCATCAAAGCAAGAAGAGAAAAATGCCAGCTTCACCATTCCACTTCAAGTGCCTGTCACTGGACAATACCTATGGCCACCTGCTTACAACATACGTGTGTTTCGGCATTTCTACTGGGGCAGGGGTTTTATAACTGTGCATGCATGCACCCACACATGTGCACACACACACACACACACACACACACACACACACACAGCCTTCAATCCCTCAAGTGCAATACGAAGAACAATGCACTTTCCTACTCTAACATGAACAATAAGGGAAATAAATGATATACAAAGGTGTGCTTTCTTATAGGGAAATCTTTTAAAAAGCTAACCAATAGTAACTGTGCTTTAAATGTCTTATTTTTTTTTAGAATCAGTTCATAAAGACTGTGGAGAGGATGAACTATGAACTAGGCCTGCCCTGAGATGACTAAATCAGCAGAAATGTAAATCGACTAGACCCAGTAGAAGGCAAGCTCCTTGAGGACAGGGACTGCTTCGTGTTTGTCCTTGTATCCCCAAGCAAAGCAGGGACACAGTAGACACACATTATATGCCTGCTGAATTGAATTATCATTTAGCTACTTCTTCTGGCTTACCTCAAATATATTCTGACAAGGATATCTGCTTGATCAAAGTCGAAAGAACACTGAATTTGGAATCAGAGAACCCAGGTTCGAATCCTGTCTCTGCCCTCTCCTACCTTTGTGACTTTGAGCAAGTCTCTTCCTCTCTTTGGGCCCCAGTTTCCTCACTTGTAAAATGAAAGCATTGGACTAAGGTGTCTTCCAGCTCTAAATCCATGATTCCATGATGAATTTCAGAGTTGCACTCTGACCAATGTTCTCATTTGGTTTTTTTTGTTTGTTTGTTTGTTTGCTTGTTTGCTTGTTTGTTTGTTTGTTTAGGCAATTGGGGTTAAGTGACTTGCCCAGGGTCACACAGCTAGTAAGTGTCAAGTGTTTGGTCTGAGGCCGGATTTGAACTCAGGTCTTCCTGAATCCATGGTCAGTGCTCTATGCACTGCACTACCTAGCTGCCCCCTCTCATTTGTTTTTATTTGGGAATGGGAGCCAGAATGATATTCTATCCATTTTCATTCATTTATTCATCTTTGCCAATGTTTACAAATGCAAATCACCACTTCATCAGTGGGAAGGTGAGAGGATGTAGAGGAACCCAAGGAGATTCCTCCTCTCCTTCCCTTCCCCATCCTACAGAAGAAAAGGTGTCAATTTGCCTTTGTCCAGGGGTGATAATCCCACTCATCACTTTATTTCCCTTCTCTCTTTGGAGAACCTCACTCATTTATTCAAAGAACTCAGGTACTAATTCAGCAGTCTTTCCTCTCTCCAGACAAACAACCCTTCCTCAGGTTCTTGGAAATTCACGAAAATGGTACTTGGGAGCCCAATTCTCATTCTCATTCTGACCTACCTTTCTGGTCCCCAGGTTCCTTTTTTTGGCAGATTTGTGATATTGCAGAAAACGTCTTCCTTAACACAGGAATGTCAGCTAGGTTGTCCTAAAGGGTTACTGTAGATATAGCAGAATGGAAGCTAAACTCTGGCCTGGGTAGTAAGGAGTCTCTGAGTTCTCAGAGAGGTTTATCAGAAATGTTGACATTGATGATTACAATTTTTCATTAAAGTAAGTCTCTGGGTAATCAGATGATCTTTAGGCATTAATTCAATTTAACAAGTATTTATCAAGCTTCTACTGCTGGGAAGCAAAGATACAAAGACATGAAGCAGTCCTGCCTGAAAGGAGTTTACCTTCCCCTGGCTGAAAATGAATGTACTCAGAGATACAAAGCAATTCAGAGAGGTCATGCAAAGAAAGGTTGAGAGAAAATTGTAATAAACTACTAAATAAAAGTGTGCAGGTGGGGTGCATGATGTGAAACCAGACAGGAAAATTAGGTTGGAGCCAGATATTGAAGGATTCGAAATACCAAAAAGTGGAGGTTTCTTTCATACTAGAAGTATTAGGTAGATAATGAGGCTTCTTGAGCAGAGCAGTGACCTGCATTTTTATTCTCAGTTCTTGGTTATACCCAATGGATCTAATCTTTCAATACATGAATGGACCAGAGATAGAGGATCTCAATTTAAAAGTATGAGTTCTGCCTTTTAGAAAGGCAGACAAAGGCCTCCAGCTATACCATACAGTTGGACTTTTTCCCTCCTGTAATTACTATATATTTCTTCTGTATGAATTTTGCATGCTTATTTGTGCAGATGATAAGTCTCTACAATGGAATGGAAGCCTCTTGAGGTCAAGCAGAACTTTTAGGTTTGGCCCTTGATCCCTAAGATCTAGCAAAGCATGTGGTATGGTAGGCATATGATACATGTCTCTTGAATTGAATCAAATTATGGATAAAAGGCCACTCTCATGGATTTCCAACCTCAACACATACTCCTCAGGCAAAGCTCTAAAGCTGCCCTACTAAAGCAGCTCACTTTTATGAGTCAAGAGTCTTTAAATAATTTAATGATGAGCAGAGCTTTTTTTTAAAAAGTTGTTTTTATTACAGAGAAAGAAATATAATCCATAGAAGGGAATGTACTAAAAGACCATCTACTTTCTCCAGTATTCTGAGATCATGGTCAGTCTCCTGTCCTATTCCTTCTTTCTTTCCTCATTTTATTAGCTCCTGATAGTATTCATTTTATTTTACTTTCATACACTCATTAAAAAATTTGTTTGGAAGAAAATATAAGAAAAAAACCAAATGAACAGATTCACTGGATTTTTTTCTTTGACATTCAATTCAATCCCACAAACATGGAATATGCACCTACTATGTGGTCAGCATTGGATGAGGGGATAAAAAGAACTGCATGAAACAGTCCTCACTGGAAAGGAGCTTAAAGAATATTAACATGTCAACATGATCTTATTTAAATATGGTAGATCTTTAGAAGGATCTTGCCAGGTCTTCTGGATATTTTAAAAAATGAATTAAATGGAGCATGGCAAGAAATTCCATTTGCATTTAACAGGTTCTAAAGTTCCTTTTGCATGAAGTCACAGATGAGTGATTCTCATAAATCAAGAGGGCTGGAGTAAATAAGGAGCTGAATATACATAGTAGGTGCTTCATCAATGTTTGTTGAATTGAATTAAAGATTTTGCTGAGGCTACTACAGCTGCTACAAAACCAACCAGTCCAGTTACAAAATCAGTCAGTCATAGGAGTGAACAAGGGGCAGATAGATCAAAGCTTAGCAAGTGAGGTTTTCATTCTTCAACCAGTTGGTTTGGGGCTTTGGTGTTAGAGAGATCAGAGTCCCTAGGTCACAAAGTGCTAGAGACTAGTACCAAACCTACATTCAGATTCCCAAGCCATCTCACTCAATTCTAGCAGTGATAGCTGGCCATAATAACATAGGGCACGAAATCCATGTCCCACTGGTTGCTACAACTCAGCACTCTTTGATTGAATCTCCTGGATTTCAGGTTAAGCCAAGATGGCAGAGTGGAAAGTATGCTAGATTTGGACTCAGATGAGCTGGGTTCAAGGGCTGGCTTTGCAATTTACTTCCTAAATCACTTCACCTCTATGGGCCTCAGCTTCCCCAACTGCAAAATCAATGGATTTCACTAGATCCCTTCTGATCTTAAAACTATAGTCCTCAAAGCAGTTTTCAATAAAATACAAGAGATTCAGTGAGCTTCAGTCTTCTTTCTAAGTTAACCCTAAACCTAATCAATTCAATCTTTCTAAAATACTCTTTCAGTTCTGGTAGCTCTGGACAGCAGATGAGGCAGCATGGTATAATGGATAAAGGGCCGACCTTGGCAAAAGGAAGATCTAGGTTGAAGACCTAACCCTTACACCCAGCAGTTGTATGACCCAAGGCAAGTCCCATAAGCTCTCAAAGCCTTTGGCATCTCTTTAAGACTAGAAGATAGAGCTGATTTGTATCAGCGGAGGGAATTTTCACAATGGGAATTCTATATACTGAAGAAATCCCAGCTCAAGACCAAAAAAAAATATCGGTTTGGGTGTAAAAGTGAGAGGCAATGTAGAGTTGTAGAAAGAGGGTCTCATTTGGAGGTGGAAGCCCTAGGTTCAAATTCTAGCTCTTCAACTTACTAGCTGTGTGACCCGAGGGAAATCACTTTGTATCTCTGGTCCTTGGTTTCCTGTTGTGTTAAATGAGGGGGTTGACCAAGATGACCTCTGAGATCCCTTCCAGTTTTTAATCTATGACCCTATTATCTCTGATATATATATATGTATATGTATATATATACATATATATGTATATATATATACATATATATGTATATATATACATATATGTATATATACACATCATAAAGACATACATATATACAAAGGTCAAATGAACTTTTTTTGTATTTTCTCATTGATGTCCTTGGGAAATTCCTAGTCCAAGCAGCAGGGATTCCTAGACAACCTTTCACATTCATTTCCCCAAATGGAAACACTGTATGACTAAAATAGCTGCAAAGCATCATCATCTTTCTTACTCTTGGTAGGGTGATTGATAATCAAGGGGGGGAAATGGCTATATTTCCTACAGTTTTCTCCAATATTATTTCACAAATAGCAGGTGCTTGCTTTTAAAAAATAAGAGCCCAGGAGAGTTGATGCTGGTTGGTTTGTAAGGCTCCGTGTGCAAGGATATGGAAGAGGAACAAGGCCGCCATTGCATTTCATGAGACTGAAAGTTGACACATACTAGGTTGGACTCACTCTTAGGCACTCACAGAGACAGACAAAGATATACAATGACTATGGCCTCTACTAGGACACATGGACTGTCCTGAAAGCAGATAGAGCTACTTAAACAAAGCAATGGAATCAGCAAAATTAAACTTAATTATGAGTATAAATAGATAGAAAGCTCATAGAGGGCAGGGACTTGTTTCTTTTCATCTCTGTAGCCCCAGCATCTGTGTATCCCAGTGCCTGACACATAACAGGTGCTTACTAAGTGCTTGTTTAACTGAGTCAAATAAACAACTAGTCAAACAGTAATAACTATATGCCTGTTCTCTACACCAGAGTCTCACATTTTTCTCCATGTGAATAGAGCAAATAGTCTTGTAGACCACCTCTGCACATTCTTCCCACTAGCCAATAAGTAAATAAAGAATCTTGTGTAACTCTTTTCAGAGGGAAGTTTTATTATTTTGATACCATATGGAAATAGCCATTTTGTTCTTTTAATTGTAAATTTCAGTCTATCATGGGAAGAAGAAGATTATCTTTAATCCCATTGATTTGGAGGGAATTCTCCTTGTGGCCAAAGGCCATCATGAGCCCCTAAACTAGACTTTGAGATTTACATAAGATAAACCTCAACATCACAGTACCCAACTAGCCACTACTGTGTCATTCTGTTCTGCATATATATATATATATATATATATATATATATATACACACACACACATATCGTCTCCTTCATCAGAGTGTAAACTCCTTGAGGTCAGAAACTGCTTTGTTTTTTTCTTTGTATACCTAGGGCCTAATAGAGTGTCTGGCACCATAGTAGGTGCTTTTTGATTGATTAACTGGGCAATCAGGCTCTACTGGAAAACGAGAGTGAATTGGTTCTCTTATCAATGGGAGTATTACTGTCATTGATACAGATTGAAACCCATCGATGCCTGTGCAATGCATCTGCCTCCTCCTGTAAGTTCACCATGGGGACACTGGGGGCACCCAAAGGTTTGGAAGGCTTCCTTTCTTTCTCCTGACATTGTGAGGAACCACTATAGCACATTTAACAGCTACCCCTTGGTTGTCCCTCATTCTCTTCTAGAAGTCAGATTAAATGTTTTTCATTCCCTCTTCAGGCTTTGCCTGAACTTGTCTTTTTTTAATCAACTCTATTGATAAGCTTCTATCTGGTCAAGAAAAAATTAATCCCATTGAGATGAAAAAAGAATTAACTGGTATGATTCCTCACTCCTCATCTCTTGTCATTTACCAGAGAAGGAGACAAGGGGGTCAGCCATGGGTAGCCCACAGTGGAAACTCATTAGACACAAAGCCCTATTGACAGAAGACCTCATAGAGGAAACGTTCTGGTCCCCCCTCATCAGCCCACATCTATGGGGATACTCCTCAGAGCATCCTCTCCTACAGCAGGGAGAGTAGGCACCTTTCTTTAGGTTTACTTTAATAAATGCACAAAGAAAAGTCAGATGAGGTTTGAATAAAATGTTCCTGTAGGATAAATATCCATTTACAAATCCATCATATCAGAGAAAATGGAGAAGAAGCCCACAGCTGCAGTTTAGTACAAACTAAAGTGAGAAGAGGACAGAGGATATCTCCAGATCCAGCAAAAACCCAGCCAGTGAGGAGATTAGAAGAAGTAAAGAAAAGCCTTTGAACTTCAGTCAAAACCAACATCTGCCTCCAACATCAGCAGCCAAAAAAAAAGAAAAAAGAAAAAAAAAAGGGAAAAACCATATTTCCAAATGGGAACACTGGTGATGGCGGTGCTGGGGTAGGTTTCCAAGCCTTTCTCCCCAAGTCTCCATTCTCCATCTCCATCCTGTCTGACAAGTGCCTTAGGAGCCAGGACGTTAACAGTGGGTCTGAGGCAGGCCTTTCATACAGAGATGTGTGTGTTTGTGCAAATCTCAAGTTGGTTTTTCAGTAGAAAGCCCCCTCTCCCCAAAGAAAAACTTCAAACCAAGCCCCAAAGAGTCGTCTCCCGTGCAGTAGCCCATGAAAGAAGGTGGAGGTGGGGGGAGGTGGGAGAGGCAGCCAAGTTGGGGGAGTTGTTTTTGGAAACTTGTAAGCCTCCCCCCAGAAACTGGTCTTTGCAGAAGAAAAGGGAGAAGGAGGAAGAAGCTCAGCTAAAATGATGAAAGAAATTTGCAGGCTCTTTGTGTTTGTGTGTATGTGTGCTGTTATTCTTCTGGATCTGAAAAAAAAAGAAAAAGAAAAAGCGTCAATGCCACCATCCCCCCACCCAGAAGCTGAGAGAGACAGAGACAAAGAGATAAAGAGACAAGAGGAGAAGGAAAACGGGGAGTGGGAGGGGGACAGAAAGAGAGAGAGAAAATCAGGGAGGAAAAAGGAGTCATTTAATGTATTTAGCATAGATGCAAAAAAATCCCCATCTACTCATGCAGATTAATCAAGTCACAATGAATAGGAAAATCTCTTAAATAGCTTTTTAATGGTACAGGGGAAAGGACTCTGAAGACCTGGGTTCAAATCTCACCTCTGCCATTTACTATGTCTATGAACTCTGAAAAATTACTTCTTACTGGGACTCAGTTTCTGTACTTGTCAAAATGAAGTTGAACTAGATATCCTCTAAAGTTCCTTCCGGAGAAGGCCCTTAATCCCAAGCATTGATCTCTTTCTAAATGGAAAGAAGGGCATAAGCACCTACTATGTGCTAGGCACTGTGCAAAGAGCTTTACAAGTATTATCTCATTTGATCCTCACAACAACCTTACTACCCCCCTTTACAGTTGAGGAAACTGAGATAGACAATTGTTAAATGTCTTGCTCAGGGTCACACAATTAGTAAGTGTCTGAAGCTGGATTCGAACTCAGGTCTTCCTGACTCCAAGCATGGTGCTGTATCCATTGCATCATCTAGCTGACTATTGGCCGAGGACCTCAAAGTTCTTTGTTTGAGCCTAACCTTCTACTCAGGACCGTGAAGATGTGGAAGCAGGGTGACCGACTTTTCATTTAACGGGTCATGGTGAATTGGATCTTTGATTTTAACAATGCAGGGAATTGCCAGGATGTAGATTGGTAATGCAACCAGTTACTTAGGCAGCTGGCTGGTATAAAGGATGGAGGAGAGGGAACATGCTGCCTTTTCTCTCCCTCTCAATTACTGCAGTGCCTTCCCTGGTTCTCTTGAGGAAGTTAGGTGGTATAGTGGATAGAATTTCAAATTTAGGATCAGAAAGACCTGAGTTCAAATCCTACCTTAGATACTTATGAGCTATGTGGACAAGTCACTTAACTGCTAATAATAGCACCTATCTCACAAGGCTGTCTTCAGGACTAAATGTGACCACATACACAAAATACTTTGCAAACTTTAAAGAATATTTACAAAATTTAAAGAATAAAGAATGATGACATCTCTACTTTCTAACACTCTAGCTCATCTCAAACAGAGTATTAGAATTTCCTGGTGTGATTGTATGATTTGCCCATTGTCATATGGTTAATTAGTCAGCAGCAAGACTTGAACCTAGGTCTTCCCAATTCCAAGGTTTATCCTCTAACCACTAAATAAACTTCCCTTTGGATATAAGCTCCTCAAGGGCAAGGGTTGTTTGCTTCATTTTATCTTGCATCCTCAGCACCTGGCTGTGTGCCTTGAGTCGATATTGGTTGGATTGACTTACACTAGGTTGTATGAAGTATCCACTTGATGAATTGTGTCTCATTCAAAGCTCCTCAAAGTGAGTCAGCAGTTAACTGAGAACTAAAATTCATCTTGCATCTCCTGTTCCCTGTCCCAGGAGCAAATGCTCCTCTCAGAAAATTTTATGCATGGGACTGGGCCCATTAGTGTTAAGTCTATAGTGCTTTCCTCCCGCATGTGGTCACTGCCCCATGGCTTAGATTGGAGTAATTAGAACACTTCATGCTAATGAAGATACTGTCAACAACTCCCATAGGAAAGTCTCATATTTGGGGTACATTGCATATAACTGAGGAACCACCTTCCTCAGGAACATACTGCAGCATCCAATCCTAAGAATCTCAGGCGATGAGGACGATAAGGAAACAGGGTTTATAAGCAGAGAAACCTTTTGGCTCCTCCACTGAGGAGCTAAAGTCAGTGACAGGTAGGGTACTTACTAGGTATGGGTCCCTGGGCAAAGCTCCTAATTGTTCTTGGTCTCAGTTTCCATAAAACAGGGACAGCAGAATCTACTTCAAGCATAGTCACAAGGATCAGGGTAGATGTGTTACAATTTTCATTCCCACTGAACCCTAAGGACCACTGAGGATTTCCATCTGGCAGATCAGTAAGGGGGCAACAAGCATTTATTAAATGCTTACCGTGTGCCAGGTATTGTAGGTGTATATGGATAGGAGAGGGGCCAGGGAGATTAAAGTATCTGTGTAGGGGCATCATACTGAAGTCCACAGAGTCAGAAGCACAGCCAGCCCACTTTCAGAATGGACTCTCTGCAACTGAACCCTCCCCCCTGTGCTCTCTCCCCTAATGATGATCAAAGATTCAGTTCTGAAAGAGACCTTAGAGGCCATCCAGTTTAACTCTCTGATTTTACAGATGAGAAAACTGAGGCTAAGAGGTTAAATAATTTGAATAGAATCATACAACTAGTATATGAGTCAGGATTTGAACTCAGGTCTTCCTGATTCTAAGTTTGTCAGTTTATCCCATTATACCACCTACCTACCTCAAGAGAACAAGAAAAGACATTAGGAGTGGTTAAAAGACAGAAAGAGCCACATTTTCCCGTCTCCTCCTTTCCTCTCTTTAGGTCCCCCTCAGGAACCAAGATCAGGGTAGGATTGTGGAATTAGTGAGGCAGTTAGAGTATGTGGCTATTGTCCTGGACCAGAAAGGGCATGAATTCTGATGGCCCAGATCAGGCCCTGTGGCTGGGCAGAAAGAGTCATCAGATAAGAGGGCGAGTTGGGATGGCAGCCCCAGAAAGCTGGTGTCTGATCACTTAACCACTTTGATGATTCAGTAGAATGAAAGCTATTTGAGGGCTTCTGGTGAGGAAAACACTTGGAGAACCTCGTGAAAGGTAAGTTATTCTTATCACATTTGTTAAGCTTGTCCATTTAAGATGGCAGCCATTTATCTGCCACCTGAAAACATTTGGTATTGGGTTTGCCCTTCCAGGAAAATTGACTTTCAAAATGTTTAATTTACTGAATATCAATTGTTCATAATTTCTAGTGTAGTGAAGTAGAAAGCATTTAAGAGTTGGAGTCAGAGAACCCAAGTTCAAATCCTAATTCCAACATTTAATTGTGGAACCATGGGCTTCTCTGGGCCTCCATTTTCTGATAAGTAAAATAAAGGGACTGGACTAGATGACCTTTCAGTCCAACAATATGGTCCTATGTATTTGAGACAAAGTGCTTGGTTACTCAGGAGTCTCTACGGGCCTGAGTGACTTCCAGGCACTGCTTGATTAAAACACCTCACTATCATCATTACAATCCTTTCTTTTGGCTATATTGTGGAAACAACAACGATTACTGCTAATGTTGAACCTTTCACTCCCAAAAGAAAACAAAAATGAAATAATCAACAAACTAGAGAGCCAATTTTAGCACTATGTTTTTCTTCATTTCTTCTTTATCTTATAGATCTCTGGAAACATCAGAAATAAGTCAACAGAAGAAGAAACCACACCTTTCCTCTCTCTGTCTTACTCATCTTCTTTCCGTTATTCCTTCTCTTTTTTTCCTTTCTCCTCTCTTGGACTTCCAATTTGAACCTATACACACACATGTTGGTACCTCTAATCTTTTTTTTAGTATGGTTGTGCCCCTTGTTTGTTATAATTAAAACAGAGGTGGAATTATTGTACAATCAATTAATATTTGTGACATTGATACGGATAATGAAGAATTGGAATAAAGGTATCAATTTCCCACCAAACCTTTGACCAGAGTTTTTGTGATGTGTTAATGAGAGATCCCTTTTGGTATTTATCCTGTCCATTTGTGAGGAAGAAGGGAGAGGAAACTAAGCAATGGAATGAAGCAATAGACAACAGCAGAAAGAAGAAGCATTAGGTGTGGAAAATCAACCTGGATAATGAGCCTTTGTTCACTCATAGTTGACTGCAAAGTTTTATTTCCAATCATCCTTCCCCAGGGGAGTGGAAATCATCTGACTTCCATAATTATCTGAATAATCTTCACAACCTCTGTTACGGATGTGGGTGCCAGGTGGATGGGTCAAGCATTTATTTTGGCAGTAGAGAAAATAGATCATGGGGAAGTTAGGCAGGTCATCTCATGTCCCAAAGGAGGCAAAGTCTTAGGAAATCAGGGACTAAAATCCTGGTATCTGAACTCCCACCTATTACTCTGTCTCTTGAGCCTCCAACCTTTCCTATTCTCCAACTGGGCTTCCAAGTGAAATTGATCAATGGAATTTAGACTGCAGATGCAGCAATTCCTCCATTATTCTGCTTTTCTGTTATTTCCATTGAGTTGGGAAAGGCCGCAAAGCATTCAGAGAGGAAGAGCAAAGCTAGAAACAAAGACAACAGAGTACACATATGCAATGGATTTGCACTATTTCTTCTGAGGTGTCAGCTAAAGCAATGTGAAGACCAATCTCAGCCTTATGAGGATGAAGAAGCATTTGAGTGAGATGAAGGTAGAGTTATTTGGAGACGAGGTAGCTTCTTCAGGGGAAAATGCTGAGAACAAATGCAGAGGAACAATGGTGGCTGTGGCACTTTAAGCAGCCTGCCTGGCATTCAGAGAGCTAGAAAAGAAACCGTGTTAATGAGCTGGGCATTCCCAGACATTGACTTTGGCACATTCTCATTATAAAGGCATACATTGCCCATTCACCTGATGTTTCCTTTTACAAAGTGGGCTCAATTCAAGATTGCAGAATGGGACAGAGCACAAGTAAACTAAAGGGAAAAAGATAAATATCTTCTTCATTATTCCAAAGAGTCCTGGAAGTCCTGACAGGAGCATTCATATTTTCAAATAAAGTTGCATTTTCCCCAGCAGTTGGAAACTCTCAATCCCGGCTATCTGCTTGTGACTGCTGAGAAGTATGGTTGCTCATTAAGAGTGTAACGAGATCTCCAAAAGATTAAATGAAGCAATGAAAGTTGATATTCCCCATAATTATATTGGGGAAAAGTTACTTTTGGAAGATATATTGTATCACTAAAAAGAGTTAAGTAGCTACCTTGATGAGACAATTCTGTGACATGCTTAATGGGCTGAGAACTAGACAGCTTCTAGTTGGTTTGTACATGGCATAAAGTTAGATTTGGAGCTGGAAAGGACCTCAGAGATAACATAACCTGACTCCTTCATTTTACTGATGAGAAGTCTAAGACTCAGTATGCTTGGGCAATTTGACCAAAATTGCACGGCCAGCAATTCGTCCTCTGACTCCAAATGCAGAGTTATTTAGACTATTCCAAGCTGGCTCTTTAGCAACAGCTAATAATAATACCTAACATTGACCTAGCATTGTAAGGTCTTCACAAGAATGCTAAGAGGTAGTTAGTATTCATTCTTTTTTTTCCTTTTTCTTTTTCTTTCTTTCTTTTTTTTTTTTTTTTTTTTGCTTAGGCAGTTGGGGTTAAGTGACTTGCCCAAGGTCCCACAGCTAGTGTCAAGTGTTTGGTCTGAGGCCGGATTTGAACTCAGGTCCTCCTGACTTCAGGGCCGGTGCTCTATCCACTGTGCCACCTAGCTGCCCCTAGAGGTAGTTAGTATTATTACTTAGTAGTTTTCTCTACTACATTATTCAATGTGTATCATTTACATGATCATTTACATAGCATCATGGGATCATAGCTCTGAAGCTAGAAGGTCCCTCAGACGTCACACAGTCCAAGCCTCTCAGTCTATGGATGAGGAAGCTGAGACCCAGGGAGGTAACTCCAAGGTTTCAGAGGAATTGCCTGCATTCACTATAGCTTATCAATGTTCTCCCTAAAACACTATAACTTCCCTCCTAATGACATGGTCTAATGACAGAGTGATGCATTGGACAGTCACAGGACCTGAGTGTGAATCTCAGCACTGCCACTTATTAGCTATGGGACCTTTGATCAGTCATTTAACCTCTGGAGGCCTCAGTTTCCTCATCTATGAAATAATATATGAAGAGTTATATATCCCTTTACATTCTACAAAGTGCTTTACATATATTATCTCATTTTATTATTACAACAACCCTGTGAAATACATGCTCTTATTATGTCTATTTTACATATGAGGAAACTGAGGCTGAAAAAGGTAAAGTGACTTACCTAGGGCCACACAATTAGTAAGTATCTATGGCAGGATTTGACCTCGGGTCTTCCTGAGTCCAAGTCTAGCACTCTCTCCATTGTACCGACTAGGTGAGGTCAAGTCAATTATTTATGTGGTCTAGATGAGTTCCAAGGTTCCTCTAGCTCCAAATCTCTTTTCTGATCCCATGAATGCTATGGAGGTGCCCAAATGGACCTAACTCAATATTGGGCAGGTCTGATTCACCTTGGCACTTCAAGATGAGCCTTGTGACTGCCAGGGCTGGTTCTTCCCACCTCTCCGATGCTCCAGGGAGGACTATACATCTTTGGATGTCTTTGGAAGTCTTTCTGATTTGTTACTCAGAGAGAGAAAGGCACGGCCAACAAATCCTGAAAATTCATTACAGAAAAGCTCACACCTTTGTAGGGCCCTTTAAAGCAGAACTATTGGACTCGACCCAGATACTCCATGGATAGGGCAACATAGTTTGGGGCTCCAGAAAAGAAATGGCACTGAAGTATTTTATTCCGAAACTCTAAGAACCAAAGATATTTTCGAAGTCATTCATTCATTAATTCATTCATTCAGGAACTATCTACAAAATACCTATTATGTGCCATGCACTGAGCTGGGTACTGAGGATGCAAAAACAGAAATGAAACAGTCCCTGCCTTCAAAAAGTTTCCATTCTATTTACATATACATGTAGATAGACATATACTAGATCAAACCAAAGTAATTTTGGAGGGAGAATCAGAGAATGCCTTATGTGACTGCTTTCATTTGAGATGACCCACAAAGCATGCTGGGGATTCCAAGGGGAAGCAATGGGGAGACAGTGCATTCTAGGCATGCCTGTGAAGAGGCATGGAAATGGGCAGTGAAATTCTGCTTACAGGGAGCAGTAAGGTTAGTCTGGCAGGATGACAGTGTGTGAAATGAACTGCATGTAAAAGGCCTGGAAAGGCAAGCTCCAGCGAATCATAAAACTCATTAAATTCCGAAGAGAGTGGTTTATCTTTGATCACAGAGGCAATATGGGAGCCATGGGAGCTTTTTGAAGAGAGCGGTGACATGATCAACTTGTACTTTGGGAGTTAAAATTTAGCACCTGCATAGACAATTATTAAAGAAGACAGAAACTTGATCCAAGGACATGAACTGGGGAAAAGGCTGTTGTGATAGGCCACAGTAGAGGAGAAGGCTGTTGAAGATGATGAGACAGGTGCCGAGTTCTAGTCTAGGAGTATGAAAATAATAGGCTTATGACAAGACTTTTATTCTCTCAAAATGGTCAACTATGGGACCCCTGCCCCTTCTGCTGACCTTGAGGTAACATTTCTTTAAACCAGAGTCATCCCCTAGTTGAAGGAACCATTTGGAAACGTGTTACAGCTCTGGGTCAAACTTTAATTTTCAGTGTTGGTGAGACTGAACGTGTCCATGTGTCATGTAACAATTTGTATAAAGTAACTGGATAACAATAAGCTGCTGGATAGTATGGAAAATGAAGACTATAGTTCTATCAAAGGTAGAGAGTAATAAAAGCCAAGAGCTTCTAACTGTAGTCTACATGATTATTTCTTCTACAGCCAAGGAAAAGGGGACCCATGAAGACATTGAGTCCTCCTGTCTTGAGTGATTCACCTGCAAAACAGCTGAACATGCAGATAAATACAGGCTATAATTCCTATATTGCCATAGCTCTCTGTCCTACTACTCCATAGTATTCTCTATGTGATCCTAAAGCACAGGTCTGTCTATGTCACTCCCCTCCTCAAGAAGCTTCAGTAGCTCACAATTGTGTCTAGGATAAAGGGTAAATTCCTCAGCCTGGCATGAATGTCCCATCTCCCTTTGTGGATCTTTCATGTTAAACACCTAATTTTCATAAAGCGGAGGTATGACCGTGACACCACCCTACTCCTCATCAAACTTCAGTGGTTCCTCATTAACTCTAGAGTCAAATAAAAATTCCATCATTTGGTAAGTAAAACTCTTCACAACCTGACTCCTTCCAGTCTTTTTTTTTTACGTCTCCCCACATTCTATGATCTAAACACAGTGACCTCCTTGCAGTTCTTTGAAAACAATACTCAATCTCCCATCCCCATACCTTTGCACCATCTTTCCACTACCTGGAATGTTCTGTTCCCTCACATCCATCTCTTGATTTTTCTGACCTCCGTTAAGACTCAGCTCTAATCGCATCCTCTATAGAAGGCTATTTCTGGTCCTGCCTTCACCTCTGAAATTACCTCCCATCCA
Organism: Vombatus ursinus; assembly: GCF_900497805.2. Lineage (NCBI taxonomy): Eukaryota > Metazoa > Chordata > Mammalia > Diprotodontia > Vombatidae > Vombatus > Vombatus ursinus. The sequence goes on from NW_020954618.1 coordinate 703,885, forward strand.
CTCAGTTTAGTGATTTATTCACATGTTGTTTCTCCTATTAGACTATGAGCTTCTTGAGACAGGAAATAGTTTCTTTCTTTGCATCTCCAAGCACTGAGCCTGGTGCCTGGAAATTAGTAAGTGCTTAATACATGTTTGTGGGTGGATTTGGCTCCACTGTCCAAATGAGCGCACTGGCTATTATGTGAACTTGAAGTTCCATCTCCTGCCTCCATGGCTTTGGGTAGTTAGTCCCCCAGGCCTAGAATGCACCTGTTCCTCACCATGCCTCATAATCCTCATTTTTATTCAAGATTAATCTGCTCCAGATTTTACTACTCTCTGTTTTCTCAAATTACATGCTAGGTACAGGTTGTTGCTAATTTTCACCTTAGTACCTTAGTACCACAGCATTTAGCACAACGTTTGGCACATAGTAGGCACTTAACAACTGCTGAAGCATCAAACTCAGATTCATCACAGAAGTCCTCATGATTCCAGCTCAAGGAGTTCCATGATCCAGAGACAACACTATCAATAATAGTGAACTTTCCTTCAGATCTCCTCTGTCAAGAAGTTCAAAAGAAAACCATGCATCTGTTGAGTATTTCTGTCATAATAAAAATGTGATATAAGTCAAAGTAGGTTAAGAAGGATGAGAGGGACCTAGGAAGATCCTTCAAGTGACAGGGTGCCTGTGAAACCGTTTTGAAATGGGATTATTCCAACTCCACGGTCCTATGCATACATGAAGTGACAGGGAGCCCACATTGATCTCAAAATTTGGGACTGTAAAATCATTGGCACCTGTCAGGCACAAAACATTATTTTTTGGAGTTGGTGAAATCACAATTCTGCAAACAGGCATTCATGCAAAATATCAAAATCCATTCATTCATTCACTTAATGAGCAGTTTTAAGGGGTTACTTACTATGTGCCAAGAATTGGGACTATAAGGACAGAAATGTAACAATCCTGGTCGTAAAGAAGCAACTTTTTCTGGTAATATCCTGTATTTGTGTCAGTTCTGGCTCTACCATGATATCCTTCTGTGTGGGTTAGGGTCATGCACATCTATGGTAACGTACAACTCCTCTCTTGATTTAACCCCCACTAACTCCACCACAGAGTGAAGCAGGACATTCACCTGCATTAAGATGCCCAGCTGCCATCAATTAGCCAATTTCAATGGTTCGGATATTTTTCAGTTAGATTGATGATACAAGCCCCCAGTCTTGTCTATCTAATGAACCCATTCACATTTACTCTTTCCTGGATCCTTATTAGAAACCTAGGAAATCAGTGAAATAAAGCAGGAACCAATCAATCAAGAAGCACTTGTTAAGCACCTACTATGTGTTAGGTACTATACAAGGATCGTGCAGAAGTCTAACAAATCCCTGTTCCTATCTCCATCACTATCATTTGTCTACTTCGTAATAGTGGGGTGAGATAAAAAGAGAATTTCTTAGTTCCCAAGGAGATGCCAGAAGTCTTACAGCAAGATTCTGGCTTTGGCTTCCTCAGAACAGGGATCAATAGATAGGTGAACTAGGCTAGTGTAGACAACCTTTCCCTCAACAGTGGACTTTTTCAGGAAAAAATAACTGAAAACCAGTCCAAGTTCCCCACTCTTCTAGCCATTGTAGACAGAGCTCGGAAAAGGATCACAACCAGTAGGAATAAATTACTTGTTTATTCAGGAATTGAGCTCTCATGTTTAGGCTGGATCTTTCTAAGCAAATTGTAACAAATAAAAAAAAATGAATGATTTCATTTAGCATGTGTGAACAGTCAGTGGACCAATCTATGTGCCTAAAATGTAAAGTTTTAGGGTTGTTTAAGGAGAGCAAGAGAAATTGTCTCTAAGTCATCAATATAATTTTCTAAATCAATTTTCCTGGCATAAAAATAGTCTCATTGATTTTTCTCATTCCTTGGTGAGTTTTAGAAAGACTCCCAACCAGGGATAGATAAGGTAGGGGCTAGGATCTCTACAGGTCAAGTTAGACCCAGCATAAACATCGAACCTTGTACCAAAGGCCACATTGAACCAAGACTGTAGGAGGTTCCACAGTTCAGTCACTTTGTAGCTGACAGTCTGATGTCATAAATAAGGGACGATATCAAGCAGTTAAGTGGAATGATCTCCCATGATTTAAGAGGAAATTGAGGCTAAAACTCATGCCAAAAAGCTTCAACCTGGGGGTGGAAAGACTGCTGGCTTTAAAGCCAAATGGGCTGTGGTTGGATCATGGTTTTCCTTTTTACTAACTGTGTGACATTGGGAAAAGTGCTTAAGCTCTCTGGGCCTCATATTCTTCCTCTGTAAACGAGAGGGTTGGAGTAAATGACTTCTAAGGCCCCTTCACTCTCACCACCACCACTCCAGCTAAATGGCAGATACTAGTGAGGCAGGCCAACAAGAGTACAAGATGGATAGAAGGGAATATTTCAAAGCATGTTCACAGCATACTTAGTATTAGGGATTAGGTTTGGGGCTGGGAGGGGCCTTGGAAGTCATCAAAACTGATACCTTAATTTTACAAATAAGGAAACTGAGGCCTGAGGAGGTTATGACCTGTCTTGGAATTCAGTATTTGGAATAACATGTTGCCTTTTTAAAAGTGGAAAACCTAGCATGTCCATTGACACTCAAGAAAAAATTGCTCATACACACTACAATTCCATAGCACTCAGTGAGTACAGACAGAGCTGTTGTGATATTAGGATCTGTGTG
>NW_020954618.1:706614-769769 GCF_900497805.2 Vombatus ursinus
TGTGTGTGTGTGTGTGTGTGTGTGTGTGTGTGTGTGTGTGTGTGTGTAGCTTGGAGATGTTTCCCAATGGCCTCTCTTTGCATTTTTAATCATCTGGAAGTTTTGTTATTAATATTTCTAATTATTTCTTACAAATTGTCTCCTTTTCTTGTTCTTCTTTCTTTCGCTCCTCTCTAATTCCTTCTTTTAGGGGCCTCTGCACTAAGACTATGAAGTTTGTTTGGAATGGAGCTGTCCAAGGTAGTTAGAATATTTGCAAATATAGTTTCTTTTTTTTTCAGGTTCTATTTCTTTTTAATTTATGGAATAAAACAAGCATTTCCATAACATAGAACAATAAAAAGATGATTACATATGAAATTGCAAATCTACTATCTACAACTTGCTATTCCCCCCAAATATACAACAAAATCATCATGTAAATTTCTTTTTTTCCTTTTTTTTCCTCCCTGTCTCCCCTTCCACCCTAGAGATAGCTACCATTAGACATACTGCTCCAGGGTCTTATTGATTGAGTTAATTTTTAACAAATCATAAGATACAAAGGAGATGTGGATGTTTTCCTCTTGAGTTCAAGCCGAGCTTGTCAGGTTTGTACCAGCTTACTAGGGCAGAATGAGGCTCTGACCATTAAGTTACATGGTAACAAATGATGCTGAGTAGGTGTGTAGGAGCATTAGTGGACCATTCCTAGTATCAGAGAGGATTATTTGAGGTATCAAGAAGAAGAAAGTTTCAGATCTCTTAGGGTGAATTTGAGCGAGATTTAGTGCCTCAGCTCACATTAAATGGCACGAGAATGACTAGAGAAGACAATGTACCAAAGTATATAATTTAACTCAGATAATTATTGGATCAACTATTGAACTGAATTATTGAATCCATAAAATATGCTTCTTTTTGCATCTGCAGAACTTAAGTATTTGGGGGCTATCCTTTTCTGCTAGGATAATCTTTGATAATCTTTGGGGGCTATCCTTTTCTGCTAGGATAATCCTGGGATTGGATGTTTTTAAGGGTGTTAAATGGAATATAGAATGGAATTATTCACAGATACTGCCTTTGGATATTAATGGGAAAACTGGAATTTGATGATTCTCAGTGAAGTACTAGAGCACAAAATATGTTTATTGTCACCTCTTGGTATGCAAAAGATTATTTATTTTTATTTGACATATAAATATATAAATAAGTCACTTATCTTTCTGCCCTTTGGTTTTGTCTTTTATATGAAAAGATTGGACTAGGTGGTTTCTAAGGTCTTTTCTAGCTCAATATCAATATAGGTATGAACCCACTATTTTCAGCCTATCTAGATCTCCATTAAAACCCCATTCTCATGCCTCATCTTGGCTTGCAGGTTCTGGAAGCCTACGATAGTGGACTGCATGCTCAGATATGTCCTATTAAACTGGAAAGGTTTCAAATATTGCTTGGGTGATTTCATTTCACAAGGGCCAGGCTAAGAACTTCAGAGAAGCCTGCTACCAGACTGTCACATTAAAAGATAATATTTTTGGGAACCTGTTGGAAATCTAGAATGGTAATGAGTTTGGAGATCAGGCTGTATCAGATAAGGCAGAGGAAGAAGAGAAGCCTGAGGTGGTGCACAAGTTTCATCTTCACGTATTTTAAGGACTGTCATGAGGAAGAGACTTGCTCTGTTTGGCCCCAGATGGTGGAACTAGGAGCAATGGATGGCGAGCTTCAAAAAGATGAACTTCATTATGATGTAAGGAAAGAATTGCTAACAATTTTCCAAAAAGAGAATAGAGGTCTTCAACGAAAGGCTGGATGACTACTTTTTGGAGAATATTGAAAGAGGGATTCTTGTTAGGGTATAGGTTGGACATGATGGGCTCTGAGCTTCCTTGCAGATCTCAGATCCCATGTTTCTTTGATACCATAATCACTTTATATAGAGAAAGGTGCCATCATTGCAAAGACCTCAAGAATAGAGAGCATTGGCTGTGTAGAACTCTCTTTGACCTTTGTATAACTCAATTCTTGGTGACAAAAATTCAAGGAAAGCACACTCATTTGAAAAGCAGTTCCATTCACATTAACATGTAGGTACAGAGCTGGATGTGGGTGTCACAGAAGTATTTTCTAACAAAGCTGGTGGAATGGATTTCAAAATGGCCCTAGATGAAAAACTATGAAAGGAATGCATTCATGCTATCATCATGAATTGGTGCTAAAAGCTAAAGTGGTTGATCTCATTTCAATAAGCTTCTCAGGTCAGAGTCAGATTTCTTCTCCCTTGACAACCGTGCTACTAATTAGGTTTTGTCCTTGAAAGTTTTTTCTAACAACAGGCATTAAGGGAATAGTTCAGTAACTATTGACTGTTCCTGAACCATAGGAACTATAAAAATATTGAATTAAAATAGGGTATTCAACATAAGGAAGTCACTAGAAACCCTAATATTTTATGCTTTTATGTCATGTACAGACAAATGTCAGGCAGTAACAAAATATGAAATATATTTATTCAGTGAGATAGTTTTGGGGTTAGAGTTCTAACTCTAATTTTATATATATTAGACCTAAAAAACTAATGTTGGATTGTCGATTAACTTTAAAATTCAGGTTTTTTGGAGAGTGATTTGACTTTTGAAGGTGAAAATCAATTTCCCTTGAAAAATTTACAGGGAACAACATAATATTGATTTGGGAAGAGATGGTACTGTGCTCTCAGTGGTATATGGAATGGTGGACTGCACTTTTAGACAGTTATTCATGTTCTCAGTTCCTCCCTGATAACTTATCAGTGATGGCATTACTGGGAGGATTCTGTAGTCAAAGTGAGGGTCACTGAGCACGTACCCTACCCACTCACTGTGGAATATCGGTGTGTGTGCATGTGTTTGTACACAGATATATGTATGTATATACTATATACACACTGTAGTACAGCATATCATAGTATGGTGTATGGCATTTGTTACTGCCTATTAACCAATCAGTGGTACTAATCATCCTCAATCTTAATTTCATTCCTAATATTCATTTGCAAAGTGGCGGAAAAGAGGATTAATTCAGACCTTTGAGGCGGAGGGGACAGTCAAGGAAATTGTAATTCATCAATTCTTTTCTTTAGAAGGCAATAGCTTTATCAACCATAGCAAAGACTACCTTTTCCCAAGGATGAATGTACAAATATATTACATATCCTCATTCCCAATTTAGCTAAAATTCTAACATTTGGCCTCTTTTATGAGAAAGAATAATGGGAATTGGATTCTTACCGTCTGTTTTCTTGGAGTCATTGCCAGCGTTGGACTGATCCTTCTTGTCTGTCTTGTTTTTCTCATCACCTGAAAGTGACAGATCAGCAGTGTAAACAGGCTGCTAAGGAAGGAGTTAGAAATCACACTAGACCTATCAAGATGGGGGTGGGGGGAATGAGAACAGGTAGTAATACATTATAAATGAGGAACCGCACAGAAGAAGTGGCAGAATGGATGTCATCAAAGAAATAGATGGATGGAAAAGATAGGCCAGAGAAAGAATGTGTGTGTGTGTGTGTGTGTGTGTGTGTGAGAGAGAGAGAGAGAGAGAGAGAATGTGAACCAATGGACAGATCATTAAGTCTTCTTGTATTTTTGCAATGAATAAGTGAAATAGCATTTATCAAGCACTTAATATGTGCCCATCACTGTGCTAAGTACAGGGGGTGCAAAATAACCAAGCAAGACATTCCTGGCCCTCGAGAAGTTTATATCTAACAAGGGACAATAGCATTCGAAGGGGAATCAGAATTGGAAAGGGATGGGGGGGGTTGCCAAGAAATTGCCAAGAAGGGCCATGGTAGATTGGTTCCAGGCAAGGTAAAGTTAGAGAAACTACTGAAGAGCCCCGCATGTTAGTGAATCCTCCAAGGCAAATTTGTGGAAAGACACAGACAAGAGCAGCAGAGGATGAGAAGGCCTGGGGAGATTGTGACACAGACAGGGATATGCTGGAGCCAGTTCAAACTGGCTTACATAAACAAAAAGTTAAATTTTTCAGTGTGAGCCTTTATACCTTGAAAATTGGTAAACAATACAAACTGTGGCTTCATATGTTGTTTTGTTGATTGTTTAGACTTAAAAAAAGAAGTGAAAGAAAATTTCTCTTAAGAAAAAATGAAGAAAATGTTACTAATGCAGATAAAATTCAAAAGTGTGTCATGCTGTACATGTTCTTTTGGAGAGCAGGCTGTTACATATTTACCAGTATACCACTGGCTACACATCACTGGAAACTGGACCCACATTGGACCTATTGAAATATTGGAGTATTGGGGCAGCTCAGTGGCACAGTGGATAGAGCACCAGCCCAGGACTCAGGAGGACCTGAGTTCAAATCCAACCTCAGACACATAATACCTCCTAGCTTTGTGACTCTGGGCAAGTCAACCCCAATTGCCTCACAGAAAAAAGAAAAGAAAAGAAATACTGGTGTATCAAAGTGGCTTGCTTGAGAATAAATACCTTTTGCCACTCAATCTGTTGCCAGTTAGAATTTGAGTGAATATCCAGAGATGTAATGAATAAAACTCATTGATTAGGCCCATGAAAATGTTTCCTATTTTAACAAAATTACACTTCTATCCTAATGTTTCAGATAAATCTAGTTCCTTCACTCCAAATGTTTGAAAATACCTCTTCTTCCATTGACCATAGGCTCATAGATCTAGAGTTGAGAGAGACCTTTGAGATCATGTAATCTGGTCTCTTCTTTTGTACACAGGAAGAGCCCGAAGGACAGTGAGGTTAGGTGACTTCTCAAGGTCACTTAATTTGTAAGTAGCAAGGCCAGGATTTAATGCCAAACCTTCTGAATGCAAAGGCAACACTAAGCCATAGCATCAGTAAGATCCTGCCCCCAGACTGATGGTTGTCAAGGAGTAAGATTTCTTTCACAGACTTTAAAGGGTCATCTTCTATAACAGAGTAAAAAAGAGGCTTTATGATGCCAAGTATGTCAATAACCAGTCACCTTCAGTCACATGGGGATCTATGTGCATCCTAGCAGCTGGTGGTGAACTAAGCTTGTTTTTGTCCCCCCAATGATGATCTTTGAAATTCAACCCAGAAAATGCTAAAATGAATTCACTGGAAAAGTGGCATATGACTTCTTGATACAATCAATCCTCAACATTTATGTGATTTGAAGCATTCATATGATTTTATTAATAATCTCATTTTCACTTTCAAATTGGCAACTGTGCACATTGGTGGGTATACACAGTAGAGAAAAAATGTGAGACACAAGGCATGCAGCTGGTGTCCTACTAGGTGCTTCACTGGTCTTATTCACCCTACCATTGTTAAAAGCTCCCCTGTGCATTTGTTGCATGTTTTCATTGTTTGCCTTTAAAATTCAAGTTTTACAATGCAATTATGCCTCCAAAGCATAGTGCAAGTCTAAGTGCAAGTCTGCAAAGTCAGTGATGTGGCTTAGTAAGAAAATAAAGGGGTTAGATAAACTTCAGACTAGAATGTCTGCAGCTGCTGTTAGCCATGACTTAGTTGTCAATGAATCAATGATTCACTATCCACAGTATAACACCTTCACACCACCATCTGACACAGTGGAAGATAAGATTCAGGTTAAAAAGGTTTTTAATTTTAAGACTTTTATTTGCTGTACAATATTTATAAATATTACTATAGATTCCATGTGTTATGAAAAGTGAATATTGTCTGAAAATTTATTGAGATATTAGCACAAAAGGTCACTGAATTCTAGGGAGTTACTAGTGAGAAAAATGTTTTGCATGTTACCAATTTTATTTTGTGTATTGCATTTTATGGGCTATTTCATGGTTACTGTGTTAGGAAAAGTACACATTATCAGAATTAACATTTTTGTTTTAAAGAATTGTAGTATTTTCAGCAATCTCTAGAGAAAGATTATAGTTCTTAGTGGTTATGGGAACTTGACCCCCTATTTCCCATAGGTTCAATGTATCAGCATTCAGATTTTTGACTTTTGGGCTGCTTTTTAGGAACGTTACTCCTGTGAGAGTTGAGGGTTGACTGTGTGTTCATAGCACTGCAGATTTTGAGCTGCCAAAGACATTACAAGCCACCTAACCCAACACCCTCCTTTTACACATGGGGAATTTGAAATCCAAACAGGTTTGCCTCAGGTAAGAAGTGGAGCCAGGATTTGAACCAAGATCGTCTGGCTCCAAATTTGGTTCTCTTCCCACTATTACCCCCCAACCTTCTTAAATAAAATAAACAAATAAATAAATAAATAAATAAAACTTTTCCCTCAGGGGTACATGTGGAGTAATAACCATGTGAACTGTAATTGAGTAAACATAAAGATCTGAAATAGTCTTTTCATATAGTTATAAATCATTTTAATTACACCACCAGGCATGATGGTCCCAAGCCAACAATGGCTATACCAACCATTTCTCTATATTGATTTCTTTTCCCACCTCTCGTTCAATGCATACATTTTTTTAGGGGAATGACGGCCTGTGGCAATCGTCTATAATGAAAAAAGGTAAGACCTTGGCCTTTAAATGCACACTTCATGGCTCATGTTTTGCTACATGTGGCATTACTTCTTCAAATGGGCTGAAAAAGGATCACCAATTTAGAATTGGAAGATGACCTGAGAAGTCTTCTACTTCAACTCTTCCCCAATTCTCCCCCTATTTTTTTTACTGAGGCTCAGAGAAAGGAAGTGACTTACCCAGGATGGCTTAGGCAAGGTGGCAGAGGTAGAATTTGAACCCATCTCCTCTGGTTCTACATTTAATACTTCTTTCACTTCCCTACTATAGGGGAGGCCCAGAAGCAGACTTGTGCTTCTGCCAAAGGCCAGGAGTCTTCCGCTCTGCCTTTTCCTTACTAAACAAAGGAGAAAGGAGGGAAAAGGGTCCATGCCAACTAGCACCCACCAAAGTAGCCATGTCCCCCAGGCATAGGTGGAATGGCTCTCTGTGAATGTAGGGCATTCTCCCCAATGACAGTAAGTCCAACCCCACATCTTCCAGGAAGAAACCAAGAGAACTGGATAGGAATTTTCTGGATTTAATTCAAGTTTTCTGATTTAAATCTCAAGTTGATTTGAAATTGGAGAACCAGGATGAAAAGCAAAAAAGAGAAAGCTCAGAAATGTTATGTTCAGTGTGGGAATTAGGAAAGTTGACTTGAGATCATAGATTTCAAGCTACAGAGGACCTGGGAGACTGTCCAGCCCAACCACCTCATGTGGAAGATGAAGAAATCAGGGCCCAGAAAAGCAGAGGCATTTGCCTAAGGTCACACAGCTAATAAGTAACAGATCAAGCCGCGGCATCAATACACTAATGCCAAATCCAACTCTCTTGTCCAAGCTGCTTCTCTTTCTTGAATAAAGTTGTGCCAAAGAAATCAACAGTTTGGCATGTCAGATGACCTCTGGCTCTCTCTGCATGCCAATGAAGAGAATATTTGTCACGTCCACAACAATTCCAAAGGACTATGCTGAAAAATGCTATCCTCCAGAGAGAGAGAGAGCTGAGGAGCTCTGAGAAATAGATTTTCTTCTACTGTCTTTGTTTTTCTTGCTTTTCTCCCCTTTTGCAACATAGCTAATGTGGAAATATGCTTTACATGACTTCCTATGTATAATGGGTAGTGTTATTTCTTGCCTTCTTAGTGAGTATGGGAGGGGCAAGAGGGAGGGAAAGAATTTAGAACTGAAAGCAATTTTTTTCAAATAAAATTTTTCAAATAAAGTTTAAAAAACAAAAAAGACTACTTTTTTTGAAGTTAGTAACCATTTCATCACAGTATTATGTTCACAATAAAAACTTTTCCCAAAAGAAAGAGAGAATATTATTTCCTTGAGCTTTTGATCTAAAATATTCTTGGGGAAAATATCATCTCTTTAAGACAGCAGTGAAACTTACGGCATGGTTGTCATTAGCAGAAGAATAAAGGGGATCCTGGATTTCAAAACGGAAAGGACCTCTAAGGCCACTGAGTCCAGCTACACTTTATACAGAGGAAGAAATGGAAGCCCAAAATGGGTAACTGACGTACCCAGGGGCAGCATCAAGCTCTCTCTTTACTGGTGCCTTCCCCAGGTGCCTTTCTCAATACAAACCCAGGACATCTCTCACCTAAAACAAAACAACCAACACAAAAACTCCCTTGCCCATAAGGGCCCTGGGGGAGGGGCTATCTTCTGCAAACAGGAAAGCCACCTCATCCTCTGAGATAGGAGGGAAAGGGGAAAGGAGCAGAGAAGACACAGACAGGTTGCAAAGGTTGGCAGCTGGGAGACAAGGGAGCCAGTCATCACATGGTTGGCCTAGAGCAGGGAAGACCACCACCGGGGGCTATACTCCTTGAGCCAACTTGGGGCAGATACTTCTACCAACATGGGTACTTCTTGGGGTAGATAGCAAGGGCAGGGAAATAGCTGTTCTTCCCAATGCTTTTCAATCAGAATCTATTTTTAGAATATCAATGAGAAAGATGATCATGAAATTCACCCAAAGCCCTGCGTTAGGGTTTGGAGGGGAGTCCTCACCTGCCATTTCTGCTACTTTCTTGAACTTGGAAATTCTTAAAACAGCTGGACACTCAATCTCAAGGTGAGTGGAGCAAATCACACTCAGTGACACCAGCACAAGCCATAGAATTAGACATGGCCACCAACACCAAACCAGCCAGTGCTAGTAAAGTTGTGTGCCAGGCCAGAGACAGTATGTGACATGGGCAGAGAGTCAGAGGCCCTGGGTTTGAATTCCAAGTCTGCTCCTGCCTACTGTGTGACCTTGGGCAGGTCACAACCTCTCTGGGCTTCAGTTTCCTCACCTATTAAATGACAGAATTGGATTGGATGGCCTGCAAGGCTTCTTCCCGCTCTATATCTATGACTATGACCAAAAACTTTGGAAAAGATTTCTCTTCATTTGCTAAGAAGAGCTGTCTTGGTTTCAACAAGGTCTGCTGAACATAGCATCTTCTGACTGTGGTTGTCTCCTTGCCTCTGGACCAAACAAAATTGATTCACAAAGTGCTTTCCTAGCTTATAAAAGACTAAACAACAATCATATTTTCCTAGCAGTTTATTTTTTCTTAAAAGGCTGATAACGTGAAGGCTACTTTGTGTTTGTATAGTCTGTGAGAGCCATAAGCTCAACTTGCTTTTCTCCAAAGCAAAAATAAGATATTGGCCAAGAAAGAAAACTTACCATTTCATTCATTCATTCATTCATTCATTCACTCATTCATTCATAAATATCTAATACCATAAGACACTATTATGCATATTGGTATGGTAGCAGACAGGGAAGAAAAGAGACATACAAAGATGAATTAAAATCACAGACTTTCAGTTGGAATGGACTTGAGTGGTTACCACACCCAGCCCACACCTGAAAATGAATCCTCACTCCAACGTATCCACTAAGTGGTACTCCAGTCTGTGCTCTACTGCCTCCTCTGAAGAGGGAAGCATCCTCAACCCAGTGCCCATGGCACTCTCAGCAGCTCTCAGCGTGTGGATGACCGTTTCTTTCCCCTGAAACATAACCCTGCTTGGCCAAATTTTTCTTTTCCTTTATTTTTCCTGCTCCTGTTGCTTGTGGGGGACAATGGGGACGTACAGTATAGACTACAAATGCCTGGGGCAGTTCAATTATATACTGTTCATCTATTTCAAGTCTTCAGGATGGAAACAACTCAGAGGAACATGAAGAAAAAGAAATATCCAGCCATCGAGCTAAAATCTCCCTCTTTGCAACTTCAACAAAGCTTCTAGTTGTGTTTGTGTCCTATGACTCCCCTTTGCCTATTTTACTTCTCAGCCAAACTGGCCTCCTTGTTATGCTGCAAACTCAGCACCCCACGTCCCATCTCTGGGCCTTTGCACAAGCTGTAGCCTCTTCCAGGATTGCCTTCCCTCCTCAGCTCTGCCTCTTCACATACTTGGCTTCCTGCAAGGCCAAGTTCAAGCACCACTTCCTATGGAAGACTCCCCCGATCCTACTAGTTATTCCTGCTTGCTCTCCCTAACTAAATTATGTTGCCCATGCTTATCTGATTGTGTGACTTTGGGTAAGTCACTCAGACAGTCAGTCAACAAGTATTTATTAAATACTTACCACATGCCCACACCATGCTAAGTGCTGGGGTTACAAAGAAAGGCCAAAGGCAGTCCCTGCTCTCAAAGAGCTGCTGGTCGAATGGTGCAAGACACCATGCAAACAACTATGTACAAAGAAATGTAGAAAGATAAAGTGGATCTAATCAAGTGAAGGTACTTGTAGGAAGAAGTTAAGACATGATCTTCACAGACTTGCTTCCTCTGCTCTAAAATCAAGAGATTGGACAAGATGGCTTTTAAGGCACTGTCCAGCTCAAGCTCTGAGTATGTGTTGTAGCTCCCAATAGACTGTGATACCGTGGAGGGCGGGGGGTTGTTTAAAAATTTTCTCTTTATTTCCAAAGCACCTAGAACAGTGCCTTGGACACATTAGGCACTTACCAAGTGTTTGTTGAATTGCTTATGCAAAACATTATTCCTGCCTCCTTAGAGTTTATAATCTAGCAGATATGCACACTTAGTCAAATAATTTCATGGTTAGAAAAGGCAAATTTTTCCTTCAGGTGAAAAATTGTTGATGGACTACCAGAAAAGTACCCCCCAAAGTCCTATATTTTCCCCAGAAGCAAATATTTGTGCTCCTAAAGGTAGCCAACTTCACAATTTTTTTTTCTAAGCACATCAATTTCTTCTTTAAAGAAATTGTTGAGGCAGCTAGGTGGCACGGTGGATAGAGCACCGGCCCTGGATTCAGGAGGACCTGAGTTCAAATCTGGCCTCAGACACATAACACTTACTAGCTGTGTGACGCTGGGCAAGTCACGTAACCCCACTGCCTAGCCAAAACAGAACAAAAGCAAGAAATTGTTATTGACATCTCTTGTATTAACACCACCGATGCTTCCCGATGCATCCCTTCCCCTCCCTCAACTATGCTAATTTCAATAAAAATACGAGTTTTGCCATTGAGAACCTCAGAGAGGAAACCAGCAATGCCCAAAGAATGTCCATTCTCACCCGCGTGAGCCTGTTTATTGTCTCCAGATTTGTCTGCTTTGGAAGGATGTTTCCCATGGGAGTTTTCGCTTTTGTTGACTCGCCCTCCATTCGCTTGACTCTTCCCTTCTCCAGACTTTTTCTTCTCAGGCTTGCCTGATGCACCTTCTGCAGCCTGACTTTTGGCTTCCATCTGCTTTTTCTTCTCCTCGGCCTCCTGCTTGGCTTTCTCCTCTGCTTCCCTCTTGGCTTTCTCTTCTGTTCCACCCGTCAGTTACGAGAAGCACGTGATGGAGAGGATAAACGAAAGGCATCGTTATTAAGAGCCCTGCCAGTCACAGCACCCGTTCATTCTTAACAATCAATGAAGTTCATTAGAAATTCTAACGTGAAAAGGTGCTCAAGGTGGACGTTAAGGTATCTGGACCTTGTCTCATCCAGATTATTCCAGGTGTCCACAAGGCACACTGGGTCTGACCAAGCCTTAAAAGTGAGTGCTCCAGGAAGTGAGTGTCTCAAAGAAACAAACACAGAACCAGGGAACTAAAGTGGAAAAAATGAGATATTTAGAGCCAAAGGATCTGAGTTCAAATCCTAGTTCAGATTGCTATGGGAGCTAGCATGTAGCAGAGTGGATAGGGGATCTGGTTTTAAATATAGCCTCAGACACTTCCTACCTTTGTAGTAAGTCATTGAAGTTCTCTTCCTTGGGACTGATCTTTGCAAATAAGAAAGTTAGATTTGACGGCCCCCAACTCCAGTCTAGATCTAAATCTGTAATCCTATGACCTGTGGCACTTTGGTCAAGTCACTTCTCTCCTCCAGACTTCAATTTCCTCACCTTTAAAATGGGAACGTTGGACTTGCCAGTTTCTGAGGCCCCTTCCCAGAAGGAACTTCTTCATCTACCAATGCAACATCTGAAAAGGAGTCTTCTCTTGAAATGCCCTTGACAATACACTAAACATGTTACCGGTCAGCCTCCACTTGAAGATCTCTAAGGAGGGAAGCCCACTACTTCCGGAAGCAGGCAGTTCTCTCTTTCACAGTGCTGTGGACAGAGCACTGGGCCTGGAGTCAGGAAGACCAGAGTTCAGATTCCACCTCTGACACTCAGCCATGTGACCCTAGGCAATATCAGTGGCTACTGGACCATTGGAAAAGTCAAAGAGAATGCCTACTAGTTGAAAAATTTATCCTCAGTGTCATTGCATTCAAACTAATTTTACAGCCCCATGATTTCATGAGATAGTACAGTGCAGTGGATAGGGAATTGGTCTTCAAGCTAGGCAGACCTGAGTTGGAGTCCTGCCTCTGATACATCCTGCCTATCTGACCCTGGGCAAGTCATTTCACCTCTTATTTCTCAGTACTCCAAGAAATCTCAAAATCTGTGAGTTTCAGAGAAGGCACTAACCTGTATTAGTAGGCGTTCTCTACACATAAATGATACCACACGCCTAGACCCTATCCCTACAATTTCTATAATCCTGCTAAGCATTGAAAATAAGTAAGAAAAATATTCTAATAGCTAAGTCAGATCAACTTTTCTTTTTGAATTTTTTTTTAAGGCAATTGGGGTTAATTGACTTGCCCAGGGTCACACAGCTAGTAAGTGTCAAGTGTTTGGTCTGAGGCTGGATTTGAACTCAGGTCCTCCTGACTTCAGGGCTGGTGCTCTATCCACTGCACCATCTAGCTGCCCCCAGATCAGCTTCTGATGGAGAATGTAGGCTCCAAAAAGAATACTTATCATGGCTAGTGCCTTTCAAATGCCTATATGATTTATATAACTTCCAGAGCTCTTTTAGAATCTTGACTCTATCATCCAATGAGTTATTCATCCCTCCTTGTTTTGAGTCATCTTCACGTTTGATGGGCATTCTATGTCATTATCTGTATCACTGATATGAATAAAATATTAAACAGCACAGAGCCAAGCACGGATCCCTGTGGCCCTCCACTGGAGACTTCCCATCAAGCTGACATCAAAGTAATAACCATTCTCTGGCTCAGGCCATCCAATCAATTCCTAATTCTCTGGGAGGCTGGGAATGTTTCCTTCACTTTATTATGAACTCAGTGTAGGGTCTTGATGTTTACAAAAGAAAAGATCCTAAGCCTACTACATTTTCAGCCTTGGTGTTGATGTATACTAGTTATGCCTCCTCCTATAAGACAAGAACACAACTTTTCACATGAGTTAAAAAAAAAAAAAAACATGCAAAGAGAAAGAGTGGACCTTGCTGATAGAGAATGGCTAAACAAACTGTGGTACATGAACGCAGTGGAATATGACTGTGCTGTAAGGAATGATGTGTGTGACGGCTACAGAGAAGCATAGGAAGGTACATGAAACTGATGCAAAGTAAAGTAAGCAGCAGCAAGAAAATAACATGCTAGTAATTATAATAAAGTAAATAGGAATAATAAGAACAAGCAAGCAAGCAAAACTAAAGGCTGTGAAAAGACAAGGATCAAGCTTGGCTCCAAAGAGGAGATACAAGGCTGAGGAATGAAAACAGAGTAGAAAGCACCAAAAGACCAAACAAGACAGGACATGCAGAAGGTCCAGCCTTGGTTTGGGGAGGGGGGAAGTGAGGTCAGGGAGGATACTTCTCCCAGCTTTCTTTTTTCAGAGGTGGGGAACTATGGGTGTTGAACACTGCGTGCAACATCAAGCTTTTTAAATATATTGGTTAGATTTGGTTTTTTTTCTCCTTTTAAAATTTTTATCATAAAGAATGACTCTGGGAGAGAGGAAGAGATACATTGGAAAATATAGGTGACATAAAACCAAAAATATCAGTAAAACTTTTTTTTAAAAAGAGTAGGTCAGATTTGGTTGGAGTTAAGGTTGTCTTGTGGGCATTGTGCTTAGAATCTTCCTAGTGATATCAGTTACCTTTTGGAATTTTGGCCCTCCATCTCTCCCGGTTAATGTGTACCACCTCGGTCCAAGTGGCTTTAAAATTTTTATAGTCCACAGTGAGGACGGAATTGTTGATCGAGGCACTTCCTTCAGACCCAGTGCTCCGGATACTTAATCGCTTTGCATCTGACGGGCTGATGCTATTCAAGCTGTGGACAAGATAACGCAGGAACAGCAAATTAATGTTAGAAGTGTCTGCAACTAAGCCACTCCAGATGGACTCACTGTCCAACAGTTATTCCCTCAGGGAAGCATAGCTTATACACTGGTGTGGCTCTACGCAGTGTCTTAGGATAGGGTCACTTGGTTTTCCAAAACAAAATTTGGAAAGTTGGATACATATTCTGAAAAGTTTGAAAATGAGAAATTGTCTAATACATACACACTTCACTCCCTCCGCTGCCCCGGAAAGTCTCAATTCTGGACTTTTGAAGCTTTCCATTCCCCTTACCTCCTCTGGTCTATATCTTTTATGTTGTAATTTCTAATTTGGAATGAAATGGACTAATGTTTGTACCAAAGTTCTCCACTCAGCTCTGTGATCTCACCATCATGGGGGCAAACATTTCCCATTCATAACATCCAGTTGGTGACATTAACTGGCTATTCACCCCTTCTCTTCTCCCAGCTCCTCCCTAGTTCCCTAGGACTGAGAGTATCCCCTCACTCTGACGTCTGGACTCCATGATGGACCTGGGAAATCTGTATCACATTATCTTTGTGGATAGAAGGCAGGGAGGTATAAATAGCTTGGAGGTGGGGGGGCCATCCCTGATGCAACATTCTCTTCTTTTCCCATCTTTTTTTTATTCAAAATGATGTACCTGTTAAAGGGATGGCAACTCAATGTCATGGATACAAACATTTTGGAAACAGCTTTTTGGTAGACTAAAGTTCATTATGCAGGTCATCCACAGATACATAAATGCTGACATGATGAAACCCATCAAATAATGAATGAGGCTGATTAATGGAGTGGTAATATGATATAAACCCATTACTTGCAGCAATTATACAGGAAATAGTGGTGGACAGAAGCAGGCTTCTCTTTTCCTCTCCGAAATTTTAAATTGGCTCACCTGCTTCTGATAAGGTAGAGCGTATAACCCCCTCCAACATTCCCTTGTGCCTTCCCTTTCCACCTTCCTCTCCTAAGCCTTCCTCTTCTTTTTCTTCAACTCTTCTCTTCTCCTTTCTCTCCTCTACGATAAAGCCCAAAATAGATGGAAGCAGGATGGGAGGGGCTGGTATAGTCTGGAGGGTGTGATGAAGGGTCTCTCATTGCCCTCCCTCTCTTCCCCTCTTCCATTGCCTTACAATATCGGGATGGGAGGGGGAACCTGATCATTACAACTTTGTGTGTTTTAAGAAAAAAATATGAAGCAACAAACACAAACCTCCCTCCTCTCCCCCACACCAGGCATTTGTAGAAATCAAACTGTGGGCACTTATCACTGGCAGGAAATAAATTCCCAGCTTTAGTCATAAGTCAGTGTCCCCACCCAGAGCCTCATAGGGTCCATCACTGACCTTGAGCGTCTGTGCCCAGTCCCACCAGGTTGGGAGGGTTCATCAATAAGTGGAGATACAATCTTTTCAGTCATGTCGGTCAAAACAGTGAAGGTGGGCTCCACGATAAAGTCAATGAAACCTGAAGAGAAAGCAGGGTGTCCACAGATGAGTCAGGGTCACAGTCTTAGCATGCTTTCCAAGCACACAGGGGACCTTCCCTTCTTTGGAAAACAAGAACTCTAAAACCTCAGAAAGCATACACTAAGGAGTCATATTACTAATGTTATCATTATTTCTACTATCAGCATCATTATCATTGTTGGGGGTTAATTCTCACAGAAGATACCATCAAATTAATTTTAAATATAAATTCAGTTAGGAGCAAGGAGTAGAGGGTAGTGGTCAGACTTCAGATAGAGATATTATAGCAGCGAGTATCATGGAAAAATTGCTAGAGTCAGAGATCTTGGGTTCAAATACTTCATCTGGAGTCTTCACTTCCCCAGCCTAAATATCCCAGTTCCTTTAACTATTGTTATAGTCAGCCTTATGGTATAACCTATTGTCAAAAGCCTTGGGGTAATAAATGACAATTCAGTGTCTGAGCTATTCCACACATGATTGTGTCATTGGCAATTTCAATAAAGATGTTGTCTATGCCTTTACTCACTTCAGATAAATAGTCAATTTTGATGTCATTTAGTAATCATATCTGATGACTTAAACATATCTTCTTGGGGAAAAAAAAAGTGTTCATGGTGTTGATGCCTGGGGCTGTCTAAATGACACTGGCCTTTTCCCCACCTCTAATCTTGAAGTTTATACAACAATGGATCCATGATCTTGACTTACTTCCTCCAACAGGTGGAACACAACCCATTCATACCTTCTCACCAGTGAGTTTTTGCCCATAAACCCTCTACATGAAGCCAATGAGGTCTTCTTCTAGGTTGTAGAGGGTGAAAGTATAAAACGTGAGTACCTCACGCCACATGATCAGCATTTCCCAATCTTACTTTTCTTAGACATATTTCATGTTACTTCTTGCATGTGAATCATCATTGTTAATATGCTTCAGCTTATTATTCTCAGCAATTATCTCTTAATTGTCCTTTGGGTCACTAATAATTTTGACTAATTGGAGACTACGATATTGATCGTTTTGCACCCAAGTGCAAAAATCAGCACATCATTAAAATCATTATATTGCAATAAGATCATTACATTTTACATTTAATCCTATTGGGTTTTATCATATTAGATGTTTTTTCTAATTCTTCTAGCTTGTCAAGTGTCTCTCATCCAGCGTAGTAGCTTTCCCACCTAACTTTGCATCATCTGCCTACTTGATGAGTACGCCCTTGATGCCCAGACAAAGATGTTAAACAGCAGAGGACCAAGCACACAAATCCCTAGGGTAACTCTACTGGAGCTTCTTGCTATATTGACATCGAACAGTTAGAACTACTCTTTGAGTCCAGTGATCCAACCAGTCCCAAATCCATGTTATTATACCACTATCTAATCCGTAACTCCCCATGGTCCTGACAAAAACAGCATGAGATATTTTATCAAAAGTTTTGCTAAAAATTTTGTTCAGTGGTCCTTAATCATTTTTGTGTCATGCACCCTTTTGGTAAAGACTATGGACCCCTTCTCAGAATACACAAGTAAATAAATACATAAGATAAAATGCATGGGATAACAAAGGAAACCTTATAATGAAATGCAGTTATTATACACACGTATGTGGGGGGAACAAATCTCATGAATTACAAATTAAGAATGCCTGGACTAATTATATATTTATTACATATTTTATATATCATATAATTAATTATAATATAATCATAATAATATTTTATTTATATAATACATAAATATATTTATATATAAAATTACATATATAATATATAATTTATATCTAATTATATAATTAAATAATAATTACATAATTAAAATATAGCATTCTCCTCATCTGCTGGAGACATAGCTATATGACATCACCAGAAGAATGCTAGCGTTAAAATAGTACATTGCATGTGAGGGAGCACACCTGACCCAGTACAATCCAACCCACTCTCTCTTTCCTATACAATCACAGGCCTAGTTCATATACATCTGCAGATGACCCCCCCATCCCATACCATCTTTCCCACCATAAGTTTCATCATCTGTTTCTTGGTCAGTTTTTCTCATGAAGTCACAGAGATTCAAAGAATAGGTTGAATGATGTTTGGGGAATATGACAAAAGTGTTTATAGAATGTCTCTGCTTCTTCATCTCTACAGTCAGTCTTGGCATGAGAGATGCTACTGTCATAGTGGTCTCTCCTTAGGATCAATACAAGAGGAACAAATGTCCCATGGTAGATGATGAATCAATGGTCCCATTTCATGGTTTCATTCATCCACATCATTTTCATTTCAATCATCCAAAGCAGGTGGCTTTGGCCAAAATGTTTCATTACCTTATGGCTGAACTCCCAATGATGAACCTCTCCCTGTTTAGCCAAATTGGTCTTCATGGAGCAGACACACACATTTCATAGTACAGAGGATGAAGTACCAGACTAAGATCTGGGTTTGAATCCCATCTCAGATGCTTCCTAGCTATGTGACCAGAGACAAGTTACTTAACCTCTGATCGCCTTAGTTTCTTCATCTGTAAAAGCAATCAACCAACAAGTATTTCTTATGCTCCTGAGAAGTCAAAACTCCTTGGCAAGGTGGGGGAATTTAAATGCCAGAGGAATGCAGTCATGTCCACATGTACAGAGAGTCCTGACCCTCAGCATGGCCATGGATATTTGGCTAACTCGCCCAAAGAGCTCAGGCAAGCTGTTGCCCTGCTCTGTGTCTCAGTCTCCTTACGATAATGATAGGTAACTTCTTTAATTCATTATCTCATTTGATCCTCAATTACAACACTCTGAGGCTGATACTGCCATTTATCCCCATTTTACACATGAGCAAACTGATGACCTGCCCAGAGTGACACAGCTAGTAAGTGCCTGAGGTTGGGGTTTCTGACCTAGAAGGCCTGTAAGGTCCCTTCTAGCTCTGACATGGAATGATTCTGTTTGAAATCAGAATCAACTCAGAAACAACCTAGTCGTGGCAAAGCAACATCCTCCTTGCTTGTCCCCATTTTCCTTTCTTGCGAATGGACTTTGAGAGAAAGGACTCACTTCTATGCGCTGGCAGGGTACTGATTTCAAGGGACAGGATGGCCGATACCCACCTACTTGAGACTGAGCCACCATGGTCGACTTGCGGTCACACAGAGGTGAGAAAGGAAGGCCGAGCTCAGCTTCCCTGTCACCCTGGGAAAAGAGAAGGGCATAGCAGATTAGAAGGAGGCAGACCTGGCCAACCACCAATATCTTAGCACCTACCACCCAAGGACATTGGACTTGGCCTTCATTATTTCAGTTACATAATGTAATAGGGTTTTCTATTCCCTGCTAATGTACATAAAAAGAGTCAAGGGGCCAGGACTCCTCATGGTTTAATCATGCCCTCCAGGGACAGGGAGGTCATCAGAACACAAGAATCTCACTTGTCTGATAGTGATTGTCCCTCCAACATAAACCACAGCCAAGAATTCTTCAGGGGCCTGCCTACCTTGGACAGCTCAAAAGAATAGCATGACCTTGTGGGCTAAGGACCATTACCCTGAGTCAGAAATGTTGAGTGCTCACCATCTTCCCTCAGGTCATGCTGGACCCCTAGTTCATCATGTGAAATTTTCCCTCGCCCTTTCAGGAAATTTCACCTGCTGCCATAGGCTGAGGAGTGTGAGGGTGCCCTTATTTTGGGTGTGTCAGCTATCCTCCTATTTGGGGGTCCGGGGCTACCCTAATATCCTTCTTGTGTTGCTGTCACCTCCTATTCTGGGCTCCCAGCATCAGTTAATCAGTCAACAAGCAATCACGAAATGATCACTATTTGTCAGGCACTATGCTAAGCCCTGGTGATACAAAGAAAGGCAAAAACATTCTCTCTGCCTTCAGAGAGCTCACATTCTAATGGGAGAGACAACATGCAAAGAGTTAGCTATCCACCATGTAAATGCCATCGCAGAGGGAAGGTCCTAGCAGCTGGAACAGACTGAGAAAGGTCTCTGGGTAATTGCACATGGCCCTCCTTTGCCTGTTGTTTTTAGTCATGACTGACTTGCTGAATTCTTAAGTCTCAGCAGTGGACAATCTCCCTCTGCAACCTCAGAAGGCTAAAAGAAAGAGAAGCTCAAAGAACAATGAGGAATGAGCCACGGTCCCTTCACTGGGAGAGACCTCACTGTCTCCTGGGAGAGATAGGGAACATGCATCAATAAAGAGAACACCAGAGAGTTAGATATGACGAGAATGAAAGAGAAACAGAGTGAGTGTGTGTGTACACACATACATACATACATACATACATACACACACTTTTCTTGTTCTTTATACATTGAAATGTTTGTGCATGTTGAAGATTGTGAAAGCAGCTAGGCAGGGCAGAGCGCTGGGACTAGACTCAGAAAGGCTTGAGTTCAAATCCAATCTGAGACGCTTACTAGTTGTTTGACCTGCGACAAGTCAATTTAACCTCTACCTACTTCAGTTTCATCATCTTTAAAAGAGGAGATAATAGTACCTACATACCAGTGTTGTTTTAAGCACTAAATGAAATAATATTTGAAAAATCTTTGCTGGCTATTATTATTAAGTTTGTAACAAAAAAATTAAGGATAGTAGTGTGAGATTGAGAGAGGGAAAAAGAATCATAATGAGTGACTTTGTGCAAGCCTATCATGAATGCAAATGATAAGAGAGTAAAATGACTGGGCCAAAAAGCAGAGTGGTTGGGTGTGGATCACCTGTACTTTAAGGGATGTTTGAACACAGATCTTAGGAATTTTGTGGGGAAATTCTGGTGTGGAGCCACTGAGGAGCAAATGTGCCTGAAGCAAATATCAGTTCAATGAGTATAAGTAAGTCCGAGAGTAATAAAACAGCCTGAGGGCACAGGGACTTCCCTCGGCCTGTGCAGCACCGGATGAGCTGGAGAGCACATTAGGCCCAGGGTCCACTCAAAGGAGCAATTCCAGCACTCTGGGGACAATGAGGGACGAGCCCTGACAGATGTAATCTCTGTATGCCCCAATAATCTCCAAGTGGGGAAAAAGAAGACCCTGGAGGAGTTGGTGGGGGCTGAGGGAGGGGCAGGAAGGAGGGAGGAAAAGCTCCACAGAATTCTGAGTTTGTGAAGTCATTTCAAGCTAGCCAGTATGTGAATGGTCGCAAGGCCCCTAGAATCCAGGTCACTTCATAGCCTTCTCATTCATAAAAACCCTCGCGTGTGATCATTTGCATAAACCAAATTCTGTACAAATCTGAAATAAGGCTAGCTATGAATAAAACCAAAAAGGACCTGAAAGAAATAATCAATAGTTAAATCAAGGAGAAAGTAGGACAAAACAGATGACCAGCCTTCCTGCAGTGATGGAGTTCTGTTTATGTTTTCGACAGTTTGTTTAGAATAGGCCCCCCATGGGACGTCTGGCTCTTTTTATGACTTTTGAAGGCTCGACCCTATTGAGCTGTTTTCCTCCGGCTGCACAATCTGAGAACAGAGGCCCTTGTCATTGTTGCAGGGCACTTACTTTGTCACACCCATTCATTCTCCTGGTCCCTACTTATTATCAGCCTCCTTCCAAGTGGGATTGTCTGGAGGGTGTACCAGACGTCAATGAATAATAATTAAAGCCAGAAACGATGGCCTCCTCCCTAAACTACACGTTCTTTACATCTTGTCCCACCAGAGAATAAAAAGCCACAAAGTAAAAGCACCAATTTCTGCGTCACTTCCACTAAAATGCAGGAAAAGGGTTTGGCCCATCTGGAAGTTCAACCCTAAGGGCACAATGGAATTTAAGTGCATTTGAGGGCTGCAGGAATGGGAGCAGAAGGCTGAGTTTCCTTCAGTGCGCTGTTTCTACAGTGTTTGTGTGTCATGGGTACACAATGCTTCCTTCCTTGTCTCAAGTTTCCAAGCATGCTATGCTGATGGATGCTTGGATGGCCCAGGGGAGGGGGAGCAGAAAGAGCCCCAGATGTGGAGGCTAAAGCCTAGACTTCTTCTTGTTTGAATCATTCCCCTTCTCTGAAAAAAAAAAAAGGAGGCATTGGATTAGATGATCCCTAAACTCCCGTCAAGTTGTGACATTCAATGCCTATCTGAAATGGCGGGTTATTGGACTATGTCTGCACTAGAGTGGCAAGGTAGGCCAATGAGCCACTGTTAAATGAACTTGGACTGTGTAGACAGGCTATCTGGACACCTCAAGTCAAACCCTTTTCTTTTTAATGGGCAGCTTTTTGTTGTTGCTATCATTAGCCTGTAGAATCTTCCAATCTCTAATCTGCCTGTAAACAGAGATATTTTATTTTCATTTTATACTGATCATGGGATAGTGGCTGCCCTGGGAGCTGGGAAGACCAAGGGCCAAATTCCACCACTGACATCCTGGCATGGTGACCCTAGGCAGATTGGTAATGTGCCTGTGACTGATAGTCTTCATGAGTTGCTTGGGGCAGTGTCAATCAGTGAGTTGACCCACAACTATGTGCCAGGTGCTGTGCTAAGCTGTGGGCATACAGAGAAAGGCTAAAGGAGTGCCCAGTCTAAAGGGAGAGGCAACATGCCAACAGCAATGCACAGACAAGATAGATGGTGGATAATAGACAGAGGGAGGCACAAGAGGGATTGGGAAAGGCTTCCCATAGAAGGTTAGATTTTATCTGGACCTTGAAGGAAGTCTGGGAGGACAAAAGGAGGAGAGGAAGTGGGACAGAATTCCAGACACAAGAGATAGCCAGTGGAAATGCCTGGAGATAGGAGATGGAGCATGTTATGCAAGAAACATCAAGGAGGTTGGTATCATGGGATCCCAGAGTATGCTGGGGGAGGGGGTACAGTGGCAGAAGACTGGAAAGGGGTTTGTGGAAGGAGGCATGTTATGAAGGACTTTGAAAATCAGTGGATTTACATTTGATTCAGGAGATAATAGGGAGCCACTGAAGTTTATTGAGTAGAGAGGGCAGGGTGAGATGGTCCAACCTGCATGGCCAGACAATGTGAATGACTTGCCCAAGGTCATTGAGAATGTCAGAGGCAGGACTTGACCCAAGCTTTCCTGACTCCCAAGGTAACTCACAATCTGTTATATCTCCCTACCCTTTACATTGATTATTTTTATTATTTTTTATTATCTTATTTACAAATAAAAATGTGATGCTTATTCGCTTCACTACTCTATGATGCTTGCTTAGAGATGCTTCCAATGTCCCCTGACTGTCAAAGAGATGCCTCACCCAGAGTGATAATTAGTCATTTTTGTGGCTTGGGCAAGTGACAGGGAAGTAACCTGCAGGTTACAAGGGGGTGATATGGTAACATAGACCCCAGGAGGCTCTGAAGTCAGTACTGGGAGGGGCCCACCTAGAGCTGGAGAATAGATAATACAGCTGAGCATGTTGGGAAGAGTTAGGGTAGGTGGAGGGAGCAGGGCATCTCAGGGCCTCCTGGCTTAACTTGGCCTTTCTGTTCACTAGTCATTGGGTTCAGCAATATCCCTCTCTGAAGGATTCCAAGAGCTGTTGGTCAGCATCTCAATTTCAGCATCCCTTTATCTCTATTTTCTTTGTCATATGAGGGAAAACCCAACAGTGTATTAGTTGAGGCAGCTTAGTCTTTTGAGGCATTCTTAAATTTTGGCCCATCTACTGTTATGGACCTTTGAAAGCTGATATTTCATTCCAAAATCACCCTGAGGCAATGGCTTGGAAGTTGGAAAATGTAATTATTAAAATGAGAAGAGGTAAGATACTCTCCCAAACGTGAAAGGGCTATTTCACATGAGCTAAGTGCATTCCCTAATTTCAGTGCATAACCCAAGATTCAAAAGTCACTTTTAAAAGGTTTACTGACCCCAATAATGTTTGGGTTTTTATTTTTCTTTCTAATTTCAAATCTGTGGCTGGGATGTGAAGTAATTTTGTGCCTATAGTATATTGATCATTTATTGTGGAAAGCAGAAACTCATTTAAAATGCTGCCAATAAAAATCATGTACCAAATAATGATTACTTAAAAATGGAGTCAGCTCCCCCAGCTGGCATCAAATTCAATTTTTAAAAAATCAAGAATTAGATGTGTTGCAGTTCTTTTTAAACCAGAGGAAATCACAGCATAGCCAATAGAAGGCCAGCCTTGGAGTCAGGAAGACTATGCACATGGCTAGCTAGGATGGGAGATTTAGTGGTAAAAGAAACTTTAGAAGCCTTCTGGCTCAACCCCCTCCTTTAACAAATGAGGGACCGGAGGCCTAGAGAGATGAAATGATTTGATTGAGGTCATGGGAAGTGGTGAAACCTAGATTTGAACCCAGGCCCTCTGACTTCAAACCCAGTGTTCTTTCCACACTGTATTATGCTACCTCTACTCCAATGTCAATGAGCCTCAGGTTCTTCATCCACAAAATGGGCATGTTTAACAATAAGATTGTGTCTATGTTAAAATAGAGTTTGCTCTTTAGTCTACCACAGATACTGAAAGGATGAGAAAATAAAAGTGACTCCCACAGTCTAGGTCATGAGGAGAGACGCTCTCTTGTACCTGAGTACAACACCAAAGACACTTAACACCTGTTGTACCTTCCTCATGGGGCCGGAGAGTGTACAGTGGAGAAAGCCACTCAGCCTTGTAGTGAGAAGTATCTGTGTCAGAACCCTGCCTTGGACCCATCCTGGCTGGGCAGGGGTGGGGAACCTGCGGCCTCCAGGTCCTCAAGTGCGGCCCTTTGACTGAATCCAAACTTCACAGAACAATCCCCTTAATAAAAGGATTTGTTCTATTAAACTTGGACTCAGTCAAAAGGCTGCACCTGAGGACCTAGAAGGCCACATGTGGCCTCGAGGCCGCAGGTCTCTCATCCCTGCAGAATCACAACTCTCCACCCCACTCCCTACCCCAAGCAACTCCCCAAGATGTTAAGTGGCAGAGAAGGTGTGATTGGTGCAGTGGCAGGAATCTGCATGGGAGGAATGTCACTACTTCAAGGAGGCCACAGATCCAGTTTGGGAATGGGAATTTTCAAATTGCAGACCACTAAGATGAGAAAGCACTGAGATGCCTCCAGGGTCCCAGATACCGCTATTCCCTAGTCCCAGCAGAGGCAGCAATCCAGAAATGTAAGAGGTCCGCACCAATGTACTCTTCATGCCAGGAGCAGTCTTCCAACCCAGTATTTGCAATATTTCATTTGACCATACAATAACCTTGGGAGCCCGGTGCCTTAAGTCATAGATTGGGAGAAAGAAGGACTTTAAAGGTCGTCTAGACTCATTTTTAGATGAAGTAAAGACATGGGAAATTATTTGTCCATGAAAACACAGTAAGTTAAAGACTGAGTGGGGATTTGAACTCAGCTCCTCTGAGGCCACCGCCCCACACTCAACAGCAAAGTAACTGATGTCGAGAAACATCATTTTCTAAATATTTCAACAATTCAGGAATCAGATAGGTCGAGGTTCAGAGACTCCAGAAGAAAGAGGCCTAAGAGGCCGTGAAATTGTTTATCTTCTCCCAAGAAATATTCTTGTTCTTTTCCCTAGCTCTAATCCATAGAGAATATCCTCAGCAGGTCATACATATACAAAGTCAGAAAACATCAGTTAAAGAAAAGGGACTAATCTTGTCCTGCTACATGGGCCCCAACAAGTGAAGCCGCCGTATGACCTTGTGATTGTCCCAGTTACCTGTCTAAAGAATTCTTCCAGCAGCGACATGGTCCAGCGATGATGGAGATCCCAGGCTTTAGCTGGGTGGCTGATGTCAGCTGTGTGCAGCATCAAAGATAAGGCTTTCGGCTTGTCAATTCTGCAAACCCAAACAAACCAACCACTTCATGACAATCTGTGTCCATCATGTTTTAAGCACTTAAAAAAATACACACATGCCATACCCTGCTTTAGCCAAGTCAAGAAACTGACCTTAACCCATGAATGGGATCCACAATCTCCTGGTGGATCTAATATAAGGAACACCCCTGAAAAACCAACCTTCTTAAGTATTTGATTTTGCATCTTTTGTGTGCCGATTTAGTCATTCCAAAGGCAAAGGGAAACCAATAGCCTCCCGATACACAGTACTTCTGTTTCCTTGGATTGGGCAGACCCTTGAAATCATGACAGTTTCACCTAATGCTGAATTTAAACTTCTCTTTTTAGGGAAACTCCTTCCTTAGGTAGTACTTGCTGTTAGTCTGGTTTTTTTAAAACGGCCAATTCAGATCTCTACCACCACAGTGGTAATTTATCTGAACAGAACTGTCTTCCTGCACACTCAAGGAAGCTCCTTCAAAGGGAGCCAGGCTTTAGAAGTTCAATGTCAGAGCCAAGTACGCTCACAGCTTGTCTTTCACAGCGGCTTACGGGTTAATAAAGTGACTCACGCTTCTGGCTGTTGCAACGCTGTTTTCATGGCCTTGATCTGTTGGAAATGACAGGACATATCTGTGGCCATCACCATCTCGATCACCAAGGTCCGGAATTCCCTGAAGTGGAGATGCCATTGAGAAAGAGGGAAGGAGGGGAAAGGGAGAAAAGAAGAATTTTTTACCCATTCTGAACAATCCAATCTAATTATTTCTGACATATCTAACTTCTATAGCCATTCAAGCAGTATCTTTGTGGAAGGAATGATCGTGATAAAGGGCTGGATTATTTAGTAAGAATGCCAGAGTCAGGGTAAAAGGAGGATTAGACAGAAGATAAGTGAACAAGGGAAAAGACCCCCAAAGAACCTGAAAAAAGCATAAAGAATATTCTTATCAACTAAATTCTATGCAACAGAAACTATCCAGTCTATCTTTTGTAATTGCTTCTATCTCATCTTTGGTTAAGAAATCGCCTTTGGCCATAGCTAAGAAAATTGCCTGATTGTAATTCTATTTTGTAATTATATGTGCATTTTTATATATATATATGTATATATACATACACATATATGTGTGTATGTATATATATATATATATATATAAAACTTTGTAATTCTATTTATATATAATTTCTATTTGTGGGGAGGGTAGAGAATGGGGATATTAAAGAATGTCCTTCGATATTTAGGTCACACATCTATTTTGAGTTATTTTGATATATAGTATAAGGTTTTGGTCTAAACCTAATTTCTACCCAAAAGCCCTCCAGTTTTCCCAGAAATTCTCATTAAATAGAGATTTCTTCCGCCAAGTAATTTCCATTCTCACTTTTACTGCATATTAGATTATTAAATGAATGAAATCAATAAACACGTCATTTATTAAGGATTTACTATGTACCAATCATTATTTAAGTATTGAGGATACAAATGGAGGGGTAGTACACTCCCTGGTCTTAATGAGCTCACATTGTAGTTGGAACAGACAACACATAGAGGAAGAACAAGTTTCAGAGTGGGGGAAGGGGTTGGTAGTCTTAAGGGTGTAGTTGGAGGATAGATGATAGGGCCCTCAGGGTGCTCGGGCAGATCAGATAGCAATGCCTGAGGATGGGGGAGTCTGAAGGGTATGGCACCAAGACAGATGGTTAAACCTGGTGGTCTTCCACCTTACCAGAAGGACTGAAATCGGTGACTCCATGTCCGTCCAAGTGATATAAGTAGTTATGTCCACTTATCGAGGTGGGAAGATGATGGAGGTGTCCTATCACTGGCAAGAAGGAGGGGGGAAGTGGGACTGAGGGTTGGAGTAGAGTAGGGAATCTGAGATCCCTCCCATAGTAGTAGGCATGGTGGAGAGGGTCAGGGTCCAGCCAAGAGGAAAAAAGGAAGGAGGATTGACAGGAAGGTGAATAAGCAACCCTGGAAAGGGCTTGTGCAAGTTCTCACACCAGACATGCTAGTCCTCCTTGAATACCCTACACACCCTCTTGGCATGTTGATTGGCATACTACTAAATCCATAAATTAATTTAGGCAGTATTACTATTTTCATCATATTAGCAAGGCCCAACCATGAGCACAGAATGCCCTCCAATTATTTAAGTTGTCTTTATTTCTTTAGAAGTGTTTTGTTTTGTTTTGTTTTGTTTTTAAATCAGATCTTTCCAAGTCTTAATTGTGCGTTCATAGATACTTCCCCAGAATTTTAGGCATTTTGCAGTTATTTTGAATGGCACTCCCTTTTTTACTGTTTCCTCCTGGATTTTGCTATCACCATGTAGAAATGCTTTTGATTTGGAGAGATTGTCTATTGTTACTTTGATGACACTATTAGTTGTATCATTTTGATTATTCTCTGAGAGTTTCTAAGTAAATTACTCTATCATCAGGAAGTAAGGACAGCTTTGTCTCTTATTTACCTATGTTTATCATTTAAATTTGTTTCTCTTCTTTTACCATTATGTCTAGCATTTTTGGAGCTGTCAAATAACTCCGGGGGTCTTTGCTCTACTCCTATATTTCTTGGGAAAGCTTCTAGTGTTGCAAATAATTACAAATTATTATTGCAAATAATACTAGCTTTGTATTTTAGAAATATACTTTTTTATAATATTTTCTTAAATGGCCAATCTATTTCAAAGCTACCCTTTGCAGGTTTTATGCCATAAATGAGTATTGCACTTTGTCAAAAGCTTTTTCTGAATTAAATGATATAAACATGCAATTTGAGGTATTTAGGGTTTTAGTATTATTAATACAATTATTTTATCTCTAATATTGGGCAATCCTTGCAACTCCAGTATAAATGTACCTTGATCATAGTGGAGATAAATATACATAATACATACATACATACACACATAAACATATATGCATATATGTATATATATGTATAATTTTAAAAGTGATATTCAATAATGATATCAGTTTTTAGTTCTCTTCTCTTATTCTTTCCTGGTTTAAGTATTAGAATTCTATTTGTCTGAAAAAGAGGAGTTGTGCAGATTGTTTTCTTGCTCTATTTTTAAGAATAGTTTGTGTAGTATAGATATTATAGATAGTCTTTATAAGTTTAAAAGAATTTGCCTATAAATCCATCTGGAGCAGGTATATCTCCCTCCCTTGGTAATCCCTTTATAGCTGAATATCTGAAATGTATTCTTTAAAATCTCTATTTTTTGTTCTATTAATTTGGCTCTCTGTGTTTGGATAGATAGATAATCCTTTTCTTTCGTGTTTTCAGTTTTGTTGGCATATAATTTTATATGGTTATTTCAGATAAATTGTTTTGTTTCTTCTCTCCTTCATCTGATTTCCCGCACTCATTTTAATCAGGCTGGCTAAAGGCATGTTGATTTTTTCGTCTTTTTAAAGAACCAGCTTTTCATTTTGTTTACTAATTCAATAAGCTTTTTTGGTTCCCAATGTATCTACTTCTCTAATTTCCCGGTTGTCTTAATGTTAAGTAGACATAGTCAGTGGGTGGCCTGAAACAAATGAACATAGCCCATGAGCAGGACCCACAGAGTGACTCAGGGTGAGTATTATGTAGGGGACATTGGGGCTTAGAATATGCTGTGAGATAAAGCTAAGAGCCGGCCATAAGAAACTCTTGATACCCCTCACATGCTTGGAGAGCAGCTGAAGACGTCCAATATCCATACAACCCCACATCCATTACCTGCCCAATCATCTGCAGAGCAGTAAACACAAAACAAGCTCTTTTCACACAAATCAGTTCTTTCATCAGACTTTTTCAGCTAGAGACTGAGAAGGCTCCATGTTTGAAGAAGGAGGCAGTGTGGGATAATGGGAACACCCTGAAATTGGAGTCTGAAGACCTGGGTTTCAATAAAGACCATATTACTACCTCAGACGGTTCACTGAAACCACTGTAGGCCTCAGATTCCGCATATGTAAAATGAAGAAGGTTGGTCTAGATAACCTTGAAGGCCCAGTCGACTCTTAAATCTATGGTCCTATGACCCATTTGGTCAGTACTGAGCTAATGAAGAGTTTCACATTTCCCAGACACTTCCTAGAAATTAGCACTTTTCAATGACCAGGAGAGGGATAGGAATTGGTCCTAGAATACCACTGGTTTAGAGATCTAGCAAATGAAGACACTCTTGACCAGTGAAGATTAGCAACTTACTGTCTTAAGAGAGTTGCCTGGATAGATAAAGTGTTTATGAAGCATTTACATTGGGCCAGGCATTGTGCTAAACTCTGGAGATACATAAGAAAGTAATCAAGACAGTCCCTGCCCTCAAGGAGTTCACATTCTAAGGTTGTTCAGTCATTTCTAGTCATGTCCAACTCTTCATGACCCCATTTGGGGTTTTCTTGGCAAAGTGGTTTGCCATTCCTTTCTCCAGATCATTTTACAGATGAGGAAACTGAGGCAAACAGGGTGAAGTGACTTGCCCAGGGTCACACAGTTAGTATGTTTCTGAGGCCGGATTTGAACTCACAAAGATGAGTCTTCCTGACTCTAGGCCTGGCATTCTATCCCTGAGCTGCCTAACTCACATTCTAATAGAAGACAAACACATAAATGGGTGCTGGAAAAGGGAGGCATGGTGGTGAGACTGTGCAGGAAGCAGTTTGGTTCCTAGATAGATAAGGCACAAAGCTCACCTGTCAGAGCTGGAGAAGAAGAGGAGGAGTTTAAGTTTCCAACAGAGTAGATGGTTGGAGAGCGAGAGCACAGTGGGGACACGACAGAAGTGCCTGAGATGTTGACACTGGCCACACTCTTCTGTTCCAACCCAACCAGCCAGCTTGCTGTTGCCACCTTCCACCTCTGCCCTTTCATCTAGGGCTTGGCCCACCACAGGTGGAGTTCTGCCTCCTCACCTCGGCCTCATCTAGCTTAAGCTCGCCTCCACACACAGCACACATGACAGTTCCTACAGGAAACCTTGCTTTCTATCACACCATGAGTATGTGTGAAAGGCAGAACTCAAACTCAGGTCTTCCTGACTCTGAGGCCAACCCTCCACCCCACAACTTTGCCTCTCGAGAAAATATATGGGCCGATATGTGGGCCATAGATAAAAGTAAATTTAGGGGTGGATGGGGTGGGCTGTCTTGGTGACAAGTGACCCAGAGCCCTTGCCCCAGGTCACGTAGACAGAAGGTCTCACAGGCAGCAGCTGGACTTCATTCTTCCTGGTTTTGAGGCTGAATGCCACACAAACTCTCATTCAGGCTAAAAAGGCTCCAATCCAACAAGAACATCTTTAATATCAATACTGTAGATAGAAAGACCCAAGGAAACACAGCTCTGCCTTGAGGCATCTCCATTCTCCTGGGAGGGCATAGCTTGAAACAGATCAGTATATACAGGAATATTTGGGGAAGGGGGCAAGGGGGGAGAGCACCAATAACAAAGGAGAACAAGAAAGGCTTCCTATAGGAAGTGGCACCTGAGCTGGGCCTTGAAGGAATGATTCAAGGATGAGAAGAGGTGCTGGTGAAGGGGGAAACTAACCCTGCTGGTCATCAACCAAAGTGAAATGCATTGATGGATGTTGGCATCTGACTCCACCGTTTCCCCTAAAGACAACTCTAGACAGATTTGTTTACATGAGTTGGATTCCTCAGATGGCTTTTCCCAGAAGCATTTAATCACCCTGGGAAAAGGGAATTAAAGCCACATCTCTTCTTATAAAACATGTTTCTTTATAGCTGAACGATGACTTCAAATGAAATCAAGGGCAGGATACTAAGAAAAGAAGAAATTGTTGCATCCAACTAAAACACATCATTTCCTAGACGTATAGTCAGTCACCTGAGAGAGGGAACCTTCAAAGGTGTTGGGTGTGGGAGGGTTGCAAAGATAGATGCTACCAACAAGAACATGATTTAAATATTATATTAAGCTTACAAGGTAAACAAACTGCCTTCTCTCAACTCAACCAGCACCGCGATGCCAGACCTCTTGATTTTTACAACAGCCTCCTAATTAATCTTCCTGCTTCTAGTCTCACCCCTCTACCAATAGGTCCAACACACAGCTGCCAAAGCACAGGCTTGACCGTGTCACTCCCCCGTTTTAAAAGAAAAAATCTTCCGTGGCTCCCTATTGCTTCTAAGATAAACTATAAATAACTGACCCTTCACAATCTGACTCCAGCCTCCCTTTCCGTACTTCCTTCTCAGGACTGCCCTTCCCACACTCTCTATCCCACCCACACTGGGCTGGCTGCTGTTGTCCACGCTCAGCACGCCATCTCCCACCCCCATGCCTGGAATGTGCTACCTCCTCTCCTTTGCGTCTCATATCCTTTGTCCTCCTCAAAGTTCAGTCCAGGCCTCACTTCCTGCAGGAAGCCTTTATTAATTCCATTTCTTATTAATGCTCTCTCTCCCTAAATTATCTTATATTTGCTCCCCAGTGTCTGTGGGGTATCCCCTGAGTAAAACGCAAGCAACTTGAGGGAAAACATTGTTGCATTTCTGTCTTTGTAGCTCTAGTGCCTGGCACGGTACATAGCAGGTGCCTGACAAGTACTTGCTGTCTCCTCAAATTAAGAGTCTCATAATATACAAGACACAAAAGTTTTCCAAGCAAGCTCTCCCTGAATATGCGCATTATTGGACAGCGGGAGGAGGCTCTCTCTGCATCAGAGCAGTAACTAGGCTAAGGTAATGGAGGCTCTGTCCCAGGAAGCCAAAATGCTGAGGACCCAGAAATGACTATATTATTCATCCTCAAACATTTCTCATGCCATTTTCTGATTCTTCACAATGGTAGATGACAAAATAGAAACTTGTGAGCAAGCCAGTTAGTATATTGTGTATATTGTGATTAAATAACACATGCCTTTTGTAAAGCATTTGTCTTAAGGAAACACACACACACACACACGCACACGCACACACACACACACACACACACACACACACAAGAACTAAACAATTAAGCAGGCAGAGGACGCTTTTTCCAAAAGCAGTCATCTTCATCTGTTTCATGTTCCTTCTCCCAAAGACGGCCCTTTGGGGTTTCTTTGCTTCTCACCTCCAGTCATCCTTCGAAAGGTTGGTCAAAATATTCATTTCCTCATCTTCTTGGAGGAGTCGATAGGCTGCGCTGATGTGATGATTCTCGAGGACGGATCGGTCATTGTACAGAATGGCCGGATCTGAGCTGGAGACAAAAAAGAAACAAAATATTCAACCACAGGGACTTGAGAAGCAGTACGGCCTAATGGGTAGGGTGCCAGATGTGGCGTCAGGAAGTTTGGGGTTCAAATTCTACCTCAGATACTTACTAGTTTAGTAGCTCTGGGCAAGGGACTGAGCCTATGTAAAAGGAGGGAGCTGGATCTGATGGGCCCTGAGGTGCCTCCTGGCTCTAAATCTATGGCCCTATGAGGCTCCAGGACTGCAGATGGGAACTGATTCAGACTATTGGAGGGAATGTCGTTCCAGACATTCTAGCATCATCTAAGGGCACATTCGCTTTCTGAGGCTTCTGGATCATACTTCTGAGTCTGCGGTCCACCAGCCACCCTGGACCCGATGGTCTGCAAGGTCTCTTGCTTAATCTGTACTCCCACGATTTTTTTTCAGGAAAGTTTCTCCATGCTGGAGTGAATACCTTATTTCTTGCTTCATCAGTGCTCTTCCCAATGCACAGGCCCCTTCCCACCCAACAACTAATGCAAAGGACAAAAGAGAGAACTGGAAATTAAAGATCAACAGTCAAAACTGCCATGGATGTGATCAAGGCCTGTCAGTGTGGGGTTTGTGATGGCCAATATGGTCTGGATAGGAGGAGGAAAAGAATACTGGGTGGGAGTCAGAGGCCCTGGGTTCAAATCCCAACCCTGTCAACTCTTACCTATGTTACCGAGGGCAAGTGACTTCTATAAATCTCAGTTTCCTCATCTAATAAAAATTAGATTGGTGTACCAGATCTGCAGTTCTTAAAGTGGCCTGGGGACTCTTTAAAGTCCCTGAGACCCTTTTTGGTGGTCTGTGAGGTCAAAACAATTTTTATAATAATACAAAGATGTTTTAATTTCTAATATGCTAATTAATGGTAAATTGAATATAGTTATAACCTCATAAGAGCAGCTAGATGGCACCATGGACAGTGCACTTGGCTTAAAACGAGGAAGATTCATCTTCCTGAGTTCAAATGCGACACCAGACGTTTACACGCTATGTGATCCTGGGCAAGTCACTTAACCCTCTTTGCCTCACTTTCCTTATCTGTCAAATGAGTTGGAGAAGGAAGTGTCTTTGCCAAGAAAACCTCAAATGGGGTCACAAAGAGATACGACTGAAGTGACTAGAAAACAACAAATAGCCACATAAACAAAAGTTCTTGGCTCTAATTCTTTACAACACGACCAATGTGCAAATAGGTTTAATATGAATGTATATGTAGAGCCTTTATCAGATTGCACACCGCCTTGGGGAGGGGGAAAGAGAGAGGGGGAGAGAAAATTTCAAACTCAAAATCTTATGGATGTGAATGTTAAAAACTAAAAAAAAAATAATTAATTAATTAAAGAAATAAACAGAAGCTCCTGGAGGAGATCCTCAACTTTTATGAGTATAAAGTGGTCCCGAGACCAAAAAGTGTGAGAATCCCTGGATTGGATGACCTCGGAGGTCCCTCCCAGCTATAAATTTGTGATGCCACACGTATGACAGGCTCTTACTTCTAAAGCTGGGAGGAGTCTCAGAGGTCATCTCCTCCAAACCCCATATTTTACGATTGAGGAAACTGAGGCCCAGGGATGCTAAGTCCCCACAGCTAGTAATTAGCAAAGCTAGAATTTGCACTCATATCTTCTCACTCTAAAGCCGGCTGTGTTTGTTTAAACAGTGAGCTCCCAGAAACTTCTGTGAATCTTTACACATATTTATGCAGACAAGATTTCCCCCTGCCATTTACTAGCTATGTGACCATGGATAAGGCAGTTATGACTGTAAGTTGCAGAGCAACTGTTTATCTGTATCAGTGAAAGGAATTTCCACACCAAGAATCTTCCAAACAATTGAAATTGCAGGTCCAGATTCTTCAAACACCCTCCCCCAAATATGCTATCAAATTTCAATGTTAACTCTGAAAATGGAGGAGTCACATGGAATGGCGATGTGAGCTGGTTAGATCAGGCCCCTTCCTAGGAGTCATGGGAGAGGGAACAGCATGTGGACAGAGAGAATCATTAGGATGAATGAGTCCATGAGCCAAGGAAATTCTACCAAACCCTGGCTCTATTTTGACCTGACCTCATGCTAGGTATAGCTAAGAGTGCCTGTGATTTTTTTTTTCATTCTAGATTGGGTGGTAGAGGAGTTTGAGACCTGGACTGGAGTCATTTCACATCCTGCCTTTGACACTTACTTAACTGTGTGACCCTGGGCCCCCCTCTGGGCCTCAGTTTCTCTTATTTGTAAAATTAGGGCATTGAACTAGTTGGGCATGAAAGTCCCTTCTAACTCTGTATCTGTGATAATTTGTAGAATTGTTGTTCAAAGGAAGTGACATTGCTAAGGTGCTGTGACTTCTTCCACATGGGAGCTCCTTCTACCAACCCCTCTATAACTTAGCAAATAATTCTTAGGGACTTGCCCGAGTCTCCAAGAGATTCAGTGATTATTAGCCTATGGTCACACAGCATCAGAGTTGAGATATCCCAGGCACTAGCTGTCTCAGCCACTCCAAATCAGTTTATACAATGGAAATAAACAGCCAGTGCTGTTTACTGGCAGCCTGATGCAGTGGATAAAGCACTGGGCCTGGAGTCAGGAAAACCTCAGTTCAAATCCAGCCTCAGACACTTAAACAAGCTGTGTAACCTTAGGCAAGTCAATTAACGTCTGTTTGCCTCAGTTTCCTGAACTGTAAAATGAGGATAATAATAGTAACTACCCCATATGGTTGTTGTGAGGCTCAAATGAGCTTAGTACAGTAAAGTGCTTAGTACAGCACAAGTAGGTGCCATATACATGCTCATTACTACATGAGCAACTTCATCCTCCAGAACGTTGCTTCCTGGTATTCTTTTTCTGTGGGTCTTTGGATGCTCTTGAGAAACCCTCTAGTCCTTTTAGAGGGAGAGTGTGGCTGTGTTTCTATTCTCTGAGACCCTATAATATCACTTACATTTGGTTTGCATTATGTGACTTTTTTGGGTAGAAAATTTCCCTTTCCATCTAGACTTTACTTAGAGTAATATTGAAATTGGTCTGAATTCCCCATATGTACACCAGTGGGTGGAGGAAGTCTGGAAACACGCTGAGGAAACTGACCTGGGCTTACAATTTTGCCAAAGAAAATCCCTGCTTCAGCTCCAATTGACAGGGGATAAGGTGCCTAGCCTCTCTACAGTCACCCTCAACTTGAGTACATTTAATGCATCTCTCCCCCACCTGGGGCTGGAAATGGGATTTTAAATCACTTGACTTTGCCTCCTCCACCCCAGCCATTCAGGGTTCACTTCCACAGTTGGAGATTACAGCTTTAGCATTTTTATGGTCTTTGGGTGATTTTGTGCTAAGTTTTCTTGTCTCTGGGTCAATTCAGGGACATGGATGAATTCAAAGCAGAAAGTTAAAGAATTTTCTCAAGCATAGTGAAAACCCTTAAAAAGCCATCCCTTTTTCTAGGTTGACAAAAACTAAGCTCAATCAAAGCTACTGGCTAAATTCCCTTTGGCTTCTTTTTATGGTTCCACAATTGGGGCTGGGGGGCTGGGGGCTGTGCCCTTCAAGGCCATTATGTTTTACCATTAGAAAGCCCTGGGTTTGGCTCACTGGAACCTTGAATAAGTAGCTGCCACCGGACCCTTGTGTTCCTGAGTTCCCCTCTCTGTCTCTTCCCAGAAAGGTTCCTGTTTCATCTTTTTTTTTTTCTATTTCTTGTTCTCTTCAGTCACATTCTATCTGAAACCAGCACCTAATTCTTCCTTATGTTTTAATGGTATTTTTGTGCTACTGATAACTACAGGGGTTTACAATGATAAGCACCAATGAACAGCACACCTACAGACATCTTTGGGCAGCTAGGTGGCGCAGTGGATAGAGCGCCAGACCTGGAGTCAGGAAGACTCCTCTTCATGAGTTCAAATCTAGCCTCAGACACTTACTGGCTGTGTGACCCTGAGCAAGTCACTTAATCCTGTTTGCCTCAGTTTCCTCATCTGTAAAATGAGCTGGAGAAGGAAATGGCAAAACCAAGAAAACCCCAAAATGGGTCCCAAACAGTCAGACACGTCTGAAACAACTGAACGACACACATCTTTAAAGTTCATAGGATTGGAGATTTAGCACAGGAAGGGACCTTAAAGCATGGAGTCATCTCATTTCATAGAAGGGGAAACTGAGGGGAGAGAGATTAAGTGGCTTATCTAATAATTATTAATCATAATCATAGCTGCATTGCAAGCTGTGCAAACCTTGGCATGTGTTACCTCATCTGATCTTCAGGACAACTCTGGCAGGCAGGTCTACTGTTGTTCCCATTTTACAGATGAGGAAACTGAAGCTGAAAGAGATTAAGTGACTTTCCCAGAGTCACAGAGCCAGTAAGTTGCCTGAAGGAGGATTTGAATTCAAGTCCTCCTGACTCCAGGTCCAGCATTTTATCTACTGCACCATCTGGACAGCTTAGGGTAACATAGATGACTGAGGCAGGATTCGAATCCAGGTCTTCCTGCCTGCTTATTTTACACATATACATTCATATATATATACATATTTCAATAACTATATTTCAATATAATTGATTTCCTTCACAATCCTATATATATTATTTTACTAATTTAAAAACATTTGGAGAAAGGGTCCATAGGTTCCCCAGACTGCCAGAGGGCACAGACAGTTGTTAAAAAACCTCTGATCTAGACCCATTAAAACCTCATTCCCCTCCCTAACCCTCCCTTGTGTTCTACACCATTCTCTCTGTCTCTGTCTCTCTCTGTCTCTCTGTCTCTGTCTTTCTCTGTCTCTTTGTCTTTCTCTCTCCCTGTCTCTGTCTCTCTGTCTCTGTCTTTCTATCTCTATTTCTATCTCCATCTCTCTCTGTCTCTCTTTCTCTCTGTCTCTATCTTTCTGTCTGTCTGTCTCTCTCTCTCTGTCTCTCTCTCTCTCCACATACACACACACACACACACACACACACACACATGCACGCACGCACACACACTCTCTCTCACTCTGCACATAGTATCTCCAGTCACCCTCCCCCTGCCTCACCGAGTCTGAATGTGGAAGTTGTTGGTGGTCCCGGTGTGTTCGTAATCGTGGATGGCCGCTGAGAAGATGATAGCAAAGATTTCCAGCTCCGTCAGCCAGTTCTGCAGAAGACATGAGGAAGCAATCAGAAGTTGGTCCTTTCCTCTGACGGACCCTCCCAGGCTGCTGCACATCCCTCCCTGGTTCTCGAGGCAGCCTCGCAGCTATCCCCAAAGCAGACTTCTAGGGCAGGTCTCCAAAAGGACAGAATCAGAAACTAAAAGGACTTTGTGCCGTGGGGACCCTTGCGGTCATCTCGGGGAGCCTTCTCAGTTTACAAATGAGTAAACTGAAGGCCAGAGAAGGGAAGTGACAACACGGGGTCATCGAGTTAAGCCAGGAAGGGGCCGTATTGTCTACAGTCACAGCCGAGGGTGGGGATTGCTTCATTCTAATCTTCCTACGTCCTAGCCCGTTCCCTGACATGCAGCAGGTGATTAATAAGTGCAGACTTGCTTGATTATTGACAGGAGTCCCCACATAGACAGACACATATTCTTGCTGTATTGGTGTATGAAGCAGAACCGTGTGATAGTCGGAGGAACACACGCGCACGTGCACACACAGAGATACACACACACACGTGCATACACACATTCTTCCTCTCAAGGCCCTTCCGTCCTACCCAACAGCCCAGAGTGAGGTTGTCACAGCCTTTACTCCATTCCCACAAAACCCCAGAGGAATTCTGAGGAGGGGACGGGAGGACACACGTGAGGCAAGGAACCACAGGACCCCACACACATCCAGAAGCCATCGAGCCCGACCCCCTGATCTCAAAGAGGAGGAAGCTGAGGCCTTGGAGCTGCAGTGACCCACCCAAGGTCACATAAGGGCTCAGGCAGAGCTAGGATTCAAGCCCGGGTCCCAGGCCTCTGGGCACCTTGCTCTGTCGCTTTCCCTTCCACACAGGGCAGCCCATAGTGACTCTCTTGGTCACCCAGGAGCCCATCAGACAATGACTGGGCTCCCCAGCACCATGGGACCAAATAGAACATTCACAGTGCCTGAAGGGCCCTAGGTTCCTTCCTTGTACTCACCACAACCCCTGTCTTGTAGAGGAGGTAGTGGACGGTCTGAGTGACATCCGCTGCATGCATCAGGTTGTGGTAAGGGTTCTTGTGTTTGCTGTAGCCTACCTCCAGTGCTTCCACAAACGAGACAAGAGCAGAAATGGGAATCTGGAAGAAGAAGGTAGCAGTCATGGGCACAGATGACCAGCAACTATATGAGGCACCCATGCTGATCCTTGGGGGAGGCCCAAAGGTGAAGTTGGAGAAAGGAGATTGGGGAAGTCTCAGAGCTTCAGCATCACTGCAGGGGCTTTGCCTTGGGAGGAAATGGCAAAGAATCCAACAGCCTGAGTCTCATTGGGTGGCTGAACAGCTCTGGGCTCTAGCCACCAAGTGCCTGAAACTCACAACTGGACAGTGAGGGATCCAAGGTCCCTTAGCGTGGTGAGGATTCAGAAGAGATCAATACTTAAAGGGCCAAGCCATGGAACAGAGAGTAGGCTTCCCCTGTTTGTCACTGAATGACAGAACCAGGGGCAATGGGGGAGGGGGCCCAGAGGCCAATGTAGGTCTTTAACCAGAGCAATCAGTAACCTTGGGAGAATGCCACTCTGCATAGCCTGAGGGTTGTTTTCTTTTCCTTTTTCACATATATGCTGCATTCATATATTCCAATAATTCAACAACCAGTGGTTTCTGGGGCCTGGAATATTGGGAGTGCTTAATAAGTGCTAACTAATAGACTGAATAATTGAGTGAGAGGTTGGTTCATTAATCCATCATGGATGGCCACTTCTCTATGACTGAGATGAAGGTCAATATCACTGAAAAATTCATTACCACACACATGCACATGCACACACACACACATTCACATACACATATACATAGGCATACAGATCCACAATTTATATTCATAGATACACATTTATATTTGTTACTTGGTTGTTTCAGTTGTGCCTAACTCTTTGTGACCCCATTTGGGGTTTTCTTGCCAAAGACATTGGAATGGCTTTTCCTTTTCCTTCTCCAGCTCACTTTACAGATGAGCAAACTGAGGCAAATAGGATAAAATGACTTGCCCAAAGTCACACACCTAGTAAGTGTCTGAGGCCAGATTTGAACTCAAGAAGATGAGTCTTCCTGGCTTCAGGCCCAGCACTCTATGCACTATGGCGCCACCCAGCTGCCGACACATTCAGATACACATACACATACATATATGGTATCCCCAGAGTCTTTAATAGCTTAAAACCACCTTAAGACTTTGGGGACACCCTCCATCTATGGTCTGAAACATTGAGTCTGACCTAATGAGAAGACATTAAATCGGGATAGATTTAAGGTCCTAATTTTAAGTTCCAAATATCAACTTCCCAAGTCCAAGTTGGGAAAGGCACAGTTAGACAACAAGTGGTTGGGGACTGCCTGCAGCAGAGTCACATAGGTAAACAGTTTGACATAGAGAGCACAAAATCAAACCTGGTCTTGGGCTACAACGACCAACAGTATCAGGTCCAGAACGGGGTCTCCTGCTACGATCTGCCTCACTTGGCTCACATCTAGAGGACTATGTTCAGTTCATAGGATCACAGGGCCATAAATTTAGAGCTAGAAGGGCCTTCCAATCCAAACCAAAGCCTTTCATTTTATAGATGAGGAAATTGAGGCAGAGAAAAGGCGTGACCTGCCCAGGGTCTCACATCTAACAAGTATCTGAGGCAAGATTCAAATCCAGGTCTTCATGATTCCATGTCCAGGCCCTCTATTCCTCCGCACCCCACACCTTACTTACACCCCTATTACACCTCACTCTAGACCAGCTACCTCATTTTCTTGTTGCTCTATCAGCAAAGTCAGGATTTGAATCTAGGTCCTCTACCTCCAGAGCCAGCATGACTTTCACCATAGTACAACAGCTAACAGCACTGTGTTAGAAAGCCCACAAACTGAGCTGGAGTGTGTCTAGAAGAGGAGAAGCCAGATGATAAAGGGATCTTGGAAATGACTGAGGTATAGAAGAAAAGAATGAGAGAGAAGAAAATCCCAGAAGACACAAGGTTGTCTCCAAGTACCACAGAAGTTTCTAATTCATCTGGTTGGCCCAAGAGATCACATCCAGGAGCAATGGGGGAAACAATTCCTGAGTAGGGAATTTGGGGCTTGATGTCAGGAGACACTTTCTAACCATCAAAGATGCACTAAAGTGGAAGGAGGTGCCTCACTGGGAACTCGGTTCTCCTGACATCTTTACCTGGAGCAGAGATGTCCAACACTGCTAAATGGGCTGAGTCAGAGAACCAGATTAAAATGTAATTGGGAAACACTAAAAAAATAAAAATGCAATAGAACATAGATAATGTTATTATGTGTTTTCCAAGTCCACATAGGGCCTGCAGGGACTCGTATGTGTGGGTTAGTAGCCTCCTATTGAGTTTGATACCATGGACCAAAAGCATGGAGGAGAGGTGAAGGCAGCGTCGTACAAGGCCTTCCTACTTGTATTTATGTTGGTCTCAAGAAACACTGGGCTCCTTTCTGATTCTGTGACATTCTAGTCCCATCAGAACTGACCAAAGGGAAGACACTCCGGGACGCATGAGATGTTGGAGTGAGGAGATTCCTGGAGGCTTGGAACCAGTGGCCCAGGGAGAGGAAGTGAGGGAAGGCCAGGCTTGGAAATGGCTCTTAATCATGGCCCATGGCCAATTATGTCCACAGGTTCAGGGGAGGCAGCAAGGAGAAAGAAAAGTTTCAGGTTAGCCAAGTGACCCAGACTGCCCCTACTGAAATGTCTGATAGTACTTTTCCTTCAAGTTTTTTCCTTGAAGTTGACTATAATCCCCCCCATGAGAAAACTTCTCACTGTCTTTCCAGTATAAACCTTTAATGTGGAAGGGATAGTTCACCCCTGAGATACTTTGCTCTCTTCCTTTCATTAGCATTCATCTTGGGGAAAGGAGGAGGCAGGCTGTGGATCTCACAAGACAGAAAA
This sequence comes from Vombatus ursinus, assembly GCF_900497805.2. Taxonomy (NCBI): domain Eukaryota; kingdom Metazoa; phylum Chordata; class Mammalia; order Diprotodontia; family Vombatidae; genus Vombatus; species Vombatus ursinus. The sequence continues at coordinate 748,361 of NW_020954618.1, forward strand.
AAAAAGGATTCGCTTGGCCAGAGTCAAAGTGGAAAAGTGATTCTCTGGCCTGGGAAAGGATTGAGGGGAATTTTGCTGACAGCTCCTAGGTGGTCTGAGGAAGATACTTCTGTATGCTTTGAAGGGCACTGGCCAGGGATTCGTTCCTGTGGCCCCGGCCTCTGCCACCAGGGCTAACTTTTAAGCTCTTAAGCCCCAAAGTACTTTAGTCAGGCAAAGAGACACAGAGAAAGATAGGCAGAGACAGACAGACAAAAACAAAGGCAAAGACAGAGAAACATAAAGACAGAGAAACATAAAGACAGAGGCAGAAACAGAGACAGAGGTAAGGGGAGAGGAAGAGAAGAGGAAACAGAAGGAAAGAGGGGGAGAAGAGAAAGGAAGGGGGGAGAAGAGAAAGGAAGAAGGGAGAAGGGGAAAGAAAGGAAGGGGAGAAAGGGCATAAAAGAGGAAGGAAGATAGGAGAAAATGGAAGAGTATAAAGAGAGGGAGAAAGGGAAAGATAAAGAGAGGAAGGGGAAGAAAGAAGAGGGAGAGGGAGGCAGAGGGAAAGGGAGAGGTAGTGGGAGGGAGAGGGAGAAGGAGAAAGAGAAATAGATATATTTTGGTGAGGAGGTAGTGTAAACATAGTCAGTTCAATCACCCTACCAAAGCCCAAAGCAGAAACTATTTTCCTTGGTTTCTCCCAACACTCATCTGGAATGCTTCCTAATAGACATCCCTGTGGTTCTGGGGCTCTGTGCTCAGCGGACTGGTTGTTAATGGCCCATCCCGCATCAGCTATACTTCTACCAAAGCCTGAACATGAAAGATTTCACTTCTGAAAAGGACTAACCTTGGTTTTCCTAATGCCTAAGTAACCTTGCTTATTACCACTTTCCCAAGGCAAGTTAGGATGTTGGTGCAGATAATAAGATTTAGTGTAAAATGTGATTAACCATACGATATTGATAATTTCAGATGAGGGAATGCAGTGCCTAACTCAGGGATGCTCATTTGTAAGGCCAGGTTATGATGAAGAGTATTCCAACCAAAGTCCTGCGTGTGGCCCTAAGGCTGTAATGAGGACCTCTTTTCCACGTGCTTCTGAAGGATAAGGCAGGGGGAAGGAATGAGGAGCCCACAGCACACTCACTCACCTTGAAGCGGCTGATCAGATCATAGCGGGTGAGTAATTCATAGAAAATGAATTTCAAGGCATGATCTCCACTGGCATCATTCAGTGTGAAGACATCAAAGGACCACTTGTCCACATCCTGCAAAAGGGGAAAGGAGACCGAGACAATGTTCTTAGCATCCTTCAGCCCCTTTCTGTCTTCCAATGCCTGCTCCCTGCAGCTCCTCCTCCCTTCACTGTGACTTTTGTCCCCCAGAAATGCTCACTCAGGATTCCACAGATGATTTGCCAGGGGCTCAAAGCCTGTGGACTCCTAAGCTAAGAATCATAGATTCTTCCTGTCTTGGCCAGTGAGCTCATAATCTCTGGCATCTCTACACTAAGTGTGTTCGCACAACAATTCTGCAAGAGGGAGTGACTGTCCCTAGCCTCATTTTACACGTGGGAAAGGTGAGGAATGGAAAGATGAAGAGATTCATAGCGAAAAAGAAGCAGAGGCAGGATGTGAACCCAAGATTTCCTGGCTCTAAGTCCAGGGCTCTATCCACTGGGCTGCCTCCTTTGATATCCAACTACCCAGGAAGAGAAAAGATCCCTCTGTGGCACTGCCATTATCACCACCACTGCCCCTACTACTAAATATCATCACATGATGCTATCCTCCCTAACACAGGGGAAAGAACTTTTGCTCAGGAGGAAGAGGACCCAAGTTCAAAATCTGTCCTCTGACATGAGTGTTGTGACCCTGGGCCTTGGTTTCCTCATTTGTAAAAGGAGGGGGTTTGGGCTAGATGGCCTCTTAGATTTCTTCCAAGTCTAAATCTGTGATCCTAGGATCCTAAAGGAGCAGGAATCTTGACTTATCATTTATCTTTGTAACCCCAATGTCTTAAATGTAATGGGCACTTAATTAATCAACAACAACAACAACAATAATAATAATAATAATAATAATAATAATAATAATAATAATAATAAATGTTTGTGGAATGAAGAAAATGTACCAAAAGCTGGGCAGTCACTTATCCACCCCTCATAGATCTCAGTATTTTAATTTTTTAGGACAGAGGCTCTTAGCCTTTCTTGGGTCACACATCCCTCAGTCTGGTGAAGCCTATGAGCCCCTTGTCCAAATAATATTCTTACATACATAAAATAAAACAACAAGGATTACAAGGAAAACCAGTCATGTTAAGATACAGTTAATAAAATACTTTAAAAATAAATTCAAGGACCTTGGGTTAAGAGCCCCTGGCCTAAGGCATTTGGGGTACATACCTTTAATTTTATCCACATAAGAAATTGCCAATGTAGAAACTCCCTATTATGATCCCCAGTACGACTCAACTTTGAAGGTATAGGACTAGTCCACTATAAGTTATCCTGATTGCCCAACCCCCCAAAAAGGAAAAAGGAAAGAGAATTAAAAAACCATTGAGAGATGAAAGAAAGCAGAAGCCTGGGTAATGAGATCCAGTGAAAGGATAGGAAAAAAGTGGAAAGAAGAGAATTAGAAAACCAAGAAAGACTTGGAATAGTGTGAAAAAATGTTTCATATTAAGTAAGGACACTCTAATGAGAGATAGCGTCAGGCATTAAATGATCCATTCCCTGAAATTACCTTTAATGCTTCAATCACAGCTGGTGGGTAGCTTAATCCAACCATGTTTGATGTCCGTCTGTACATTCTAGCAAAGTCAAGAGAAATAAAAAAAGCAATGTCACATCACACAAAGTGGAGAAAACAGACCCCAGGTCCCGAGCACTCTGCCTGAAGGATGACAAACGTGATGCATTGAGGAGTTTCTGGAAATTACTCTGTAGCTTCCAGAACCCAAAGGTCATTTCTATTTCTTTTACTCTCATTATCATATGTAGCCAGCTGGCCCACATTTTAAGATCAGTGGAAATTAAAGCAGACCCAAACACCTAGATCACGGAGCAGAAAAACAAAACCAATCTGCATGTTCTATGATGAGAATTAAAATGTTTAACAACCTCTCCTGACAGATGCCAGAGGTGCAACTAGCAATTTTGATGCCCGAGGCAATCTACATACAATATGCCCTCAAATCAATTTTTAATGAGAAATTCAATCAAGGTAGGGGGAAAAGATGTCAGGGTATCATTCATGATGGGAAAAGACAGAGACCCCAGGGCACCATGAAGGGAAATTAGATGGTGGAAGAAGCAGGATCAGGCTAAACTATGAAGGTACTCAACCAGAAAGTGGTTGCTAATGGAAAGAAAGCATTCTACCTGGTAGATGTCTAGTTCAATCAAAGATTCTTACTACACGCTAAGCCAATTCATTACTATGATATTGAAGGATTATAAGTCCTTTAAGTAGACTCTTTAATTTTTAGGGTGGAAGAACAATGCCTTATTTATTCCACCTTAGTTCTACGGCTTTGCCAGATACTAAATGTGACAGATAATGGACAGTGATGCTCTACCACACAGTGTGCCATTCCAAGTGGAAAGCTCCAGTGGAAGAACAATTTGGAAATTAATGTTCTCCAGAACCCTCAAAGAACCAGGTTAAAAATTCCCCCCTCAGTGAGCTAAGGGTCAATGAAGTGAATGTGGTATTTCAAAATAGAGAGTACGTGGTTCAGCAAGGAATATGGGACAGGTAAGGCTTTGGCACTTTTCATTGAAAAGGGCTCAAATTCAAAAAGGAAAACATCTTTTAAAAGATTTGGGTTCCCTATGCACATCAAACCTCACATGGGTACCATTTTGCTTGAATTGAGGGTCATTATGGCTTTCCCATCTTGGTCTCTTCCCCATTTTTCATTTATTCATCACTTATCCAAATTCTTTAAGAGGTAATGGGCTGAAATGCCTAATTTTTCTTTCTGTTAATGAGTTTATCTCCTCTTGGGCAAACATATAGAAGTCGGGATGGATACAAGTGGGTGAGGGGGAGCTGAACCCAGTGGCCACACGCCAGCCCTAGAGCAGGATCACCTTTCCTCTCAGGTTATTAGCTTCCCTTTTTAGTTGAAAATTAAGAACTTGATTCAGATTAAACTTTTTTTTTGTAATTCAAAGGACTCCAAGGGATGGATACCATCAAGAGGCCCAAATAGGTTCTATGGACAGCAGTAAATTAAAGATGACACATTTGTATGGCTCTTGATCGAATGAAATCTTTTACCCTAGGAACTCTATTCTGTTGCACTATTTACCTCTCCACAAAGATTCCAGCCTGCACAGCATGAACGATGCTTTTGAATCGGGGCTTCTCCTCACTCCGTCTCAGCATCATCCCCATCTGCCTGGTAAAGGTAGAGGCCAGCCAGTCCCGGACCTCGGAGGGCACGGCATCTGACTGGATATCACTGAGCTCATCTTCTGTATCCAGGAGTCGCCTAGGGGAAGGGAAAAGGAACAAGAAGTGAACTATAGGCCTAGAGCCAGAAGGGTGCCCAACAGTCACCCACCCCAACCCCAGCTTTACAGATGGTATAACTGAGTCCAGAGAGGTCAGGGACTCATAGGATCATAGATCTGGAGCTAAAAGAGCTTTCAAAGATCATCTAGACCAATGTGCTCCTTTTACAGATGAAGATACAGAGACTCAGACAGGGAAAGTGACTTGCCATTTTACTGATAAGGAAACTGAGGCCCAGGGAGTTTAAGGGACTTGCCCTAAGTCACCAAAGAAGTAATTGTCAGCATCAGGATTTGAACTCGGATTATCTGACTCCAGAGCCAGGGTTCTCTCCACTACATGTATTTTGCGTTTGCTTATCTGGGTACATCTTACAGAGTGTAAGCACATTGAGAGCAGGCACTAGCTTATTTTTGTCTTTACATCATAGGACCATGTCCTTGAAGTGCTGAGTATGCTCTAAGACTAAAAGTTGCAGAGGAGGTACCAAAGCACACGCCTACTTCAGATGAGGGAGTTTCTCTCCTGAGATTTCCCTATAGCAATGAGATCAAAGGCCCAGGATCTATTCTGTATCTTTTCATAGGATCAGAGGTTAAGAACTGGAAGGAACTTTGGTATCCATTGAATCCAAACCTCATCCCACTCCCATTTTGCAGTTGAGGAAAATGAGGCCCAGAGAGGTGTGGTGACTAAAACATATTTGAGGCAGAAATTGAAGCCAAGGTGTCCCAGCCAAGTCTAATGCCCTATCCACTACTCCATGCTGCCTAACATCAGGCACATGACAGGTGTTTAATAAATGCTTATGGAACTGAACTGAATTGGACTCAGCTATGACTGGAGTTACCCGTGGGCAGGGAAGCCATGAACCACACGAGCCTTAAGTAAAAGCAGAATTCATGCAGATTGGCATCTGGCAGCTACGTAAACCTCACTAGTGCTGATTAACTGGGGAGGGACAGCAAAATTAGGCAAAAGTCTTAACCAGCACATTTGAAAAGAAATGTGATTTTATCCCTCTAAATTACATACAGTCGTCAGAATGGCTTTAATGCCCACATTAGAATGATTTCTATTTAGTATAGAAATGCAAAGCATGAGGCTGGCAAAGGCCAGCCTCTGCTTACACTGTAATTATACTGTTTCTAAGGAAATCGAGACTTCTAGAGGGGTGGAAAGCAGCTCGCTCCCCACAGTGGGCAAGCACACCCCCCCATTCAGTCTTGCTTCCATGCTCAATGTTCTCAGCATCCACTTTGCTCAGAGACAGTGCAAAAAGAAGATCTTCACCTTTCTGAATGAGCAACATTTCCAAGTTAAAGAATGAAGTTTACTAGAGACGAAATTGCTTCCCAGGGCCATCTGAAATAAGTCCGATAACAGTCACCAAACTTTATACAATGAATTCAAGATTCTTCAAGTTTGCAGAGCACTTCACCAACATTGTCTCATCCTTTCTGCTAATGTGTTTGTCTCGTCTTAGGCAAACATATAGAAGCTGGGATGGATACGAGTGGGCAAGGGAGAGCTGAACCCAGTGGCCACATGCCATCCCTGGAGCAGAATCACCTTTCCTCTCAAGTTGTGAGCTCCCGTCTTCTTGCTTGCCTCCAACAGTCCTGTAAGGCAGGTGCTACAGCTACTATTATTTCCATTTTACAGATGAGGAAACCCAGGTTGAGATAGATAAAGGGCTCTGCTCCTGGTCACACAGATAGTAAGTACTAAAGTAGGATTTGAACCCAGGTCTTCCAGACTTCAAGCCCAAGCTTCTCTTCCACAGTTTACAATATAAAAACTCCCCAGAAAGACTCTGAATCAACCTATGGAAATCTCCCTAGGACAGGATAGCATATTCTTACCTTGTTTCATCGATGTAGACAGATTCAAGGACCGATGCTGCATGTTCCAAATTCTTCTTGAGGTCGACTACAGAAGCCTCCCCTCTTTCTAGTTGTTTTACCAAAGACCGCAACCTAAGAAGAAAAAAAGGAGCAAAGAGATTCAGTGAGTACAGAAAATGCCAATGGCCAATATCAATTTAAAGATTAGTTCTCAAGAATTTGCCAAACATGCAATTGCCACTGGAAATACACCACAAAAAGAAGATTTCTTTCCTGCAAAGCACTTTCTTCAGCATAATCCAGTGGCGAGGAGAGTGTGGTTATTAGCTTTATTTTACAGACAAAGAAACTGAGGCTCTGAGCATTGACGTGACTTGCCCAAGGTCACATAATGAATGAAGACAGTATTTCAGATTAAAACACAATTTGCCTGATGCCAAGTCCTGGCCTCTTTCCACCTCTGTGACTTTGAGAAGGTCAGACTGCCTCTACTTCCCAAGACGCTTCTGACTTACATCTGAAGTGAATCATGGAATCCTAGATTCTGAGAGTTAGAAGGGAAAGCTCAGAGGGCCTTTCCTATAACAGGACTATCACCTCCTTATTCCTGGTAGCTGAAGGTATCCTTAGAGAAATCTCTCAAAATTCATCCCAAGACTATTAGCTGTTTGGGCTGTGACATGATGCTGCTGATAATATTATACTGCTGAGCTTGTGGTCCATTAAAATCCCCAGATCTTTTATCAGAGAACTAGACAAAGCTAGCATTATCAATACTTACTGAGTACTCACTATGTGTAAGAACCACTTTTTCCTACCAATAACTTACATTCATATTGCTTTAAGGATGTTAAGCACTTTCCTCACCACAACCTGCAAAGTAGTCACTGGAAGTAGTGTGATCTCTATTTTGGGTCTTCATACTTTAATGACTTGCCCAGGGTCACACATAGTATCTGAGACAATATTCAATTTCATTATCTTCCTGACTCCAAATCGCGCACTCTGTCCATTATAATAAGTAGCCTTCCCAAGAAAATAAACTGCATCTTCACAGCATCTGACCCCAAGGAACTTCTGAGCTTTGAGGGAAGACAGGTCATATATGATTATATCAAACAACAAAGAAGAATAAGAGACAATTGACAGTGACAAGCAAGATAAATAAATGTATTAAAACTTCATTTGCCTATTGCACCATGACCCAAAGCCCCATCAATATTTCTTTGTTTTTTTTTCTAAAAGAACAAGCCCACTTTATTTTCAACACTATTTTCTAATCAGCATCCATGGAGCCAAAAGTAAAAAAAAAAAAAAGTAGCCTGCTAGCCTGCTAGACCAGTGAACCTGCTATTTCAGTAAACTCTAAATCAAACAAGTAAATAGCATAATCTGTCCTGGTAAGTCCTCTGAAGACCAAATCTTCTTAAGAACTTAAGGAAATGGGGTTGTTCTCAGGAATTCTAATCATGCTTTCTGAATGACTCCTGAAGAAGAAAGAAGGGAGAGAAGGAGGAAGTGAAGAAACATCCTACTTAAAATTAAGGGCAAGTTATAGAGAAAGGAGAGAAGAAAATTGAAAATTGAATAATTGAAAGGCTGACAAAATATGTAAGCAGAAAGGAGGCCTCAATAATGTGAGTGAATACTAAATGGCAAAAGAAAGTGAAGAGAAATATGCCAAAAGAATGAGATTGGACGATCATAATTAGACCCCCAGAACAGAAAATGGATACATTGCAACAATACTAAGGGCGCATTAGAATCTCAATAAGAGATACAAAGGAAGATCTTGCATCTATAAGAATGGAAATAAAAAAATTAAATAAATAAAATTTTAAAAAATGGAAATAAGATTATCAATGGAAATATTTAAGAAGAAAATTAGAATAAATAGCTTAAAAAGGGAAGGGAACATCTTAATAAATCAATGTACTATGTAAAGAACAGAGTCCACAAAAATACTGGCATAGAATAATAAGTAACAGAGTAATTTTTTAGTTTGCAAATGAAATGGGATATCAGATCTCTACAAATCAAAACTAGAGACAGGGAACAGTGCTTGACAAGACAATCAGAAAATTATTAGTCTCCTGGAAAATCATGAAGAAACAAAGTCTGATGTTATGTTAAAATCGTACAGCAAAACTGCTCAGAGGTATTAAAAATAGTGAGGGGGGAGGGTGGTGGTGAGATATATATACATATACATATATATATATATATAAATGTGTACACACACACACACACACACACACACACACATATACACATATAGAGAGTGAGTGATTGAGTCCATAAGACACCAACAAAGAGGAACTCTAAATTTGAGACATCCAAAAATATATTCATCATGTTTCAAAGTTTCAGTGTGGAGAAAGAGACCATTAAAAGCAGCCAGGAAGAAACAATCCATATATTGAAAAGCATCAATTGACATTACACGATAGTATTCAACAACAGCAACAGTATATGAAAGACGAAATGATACAGGGTCACTGAAAAGCAAGAAAAATCAATGTATACCACAAACTGCTAATCCTAAAAAGTTGAGAATACATCACAAGAAAAGATGGTTCTTTAATAATGTTGATAAATTTTATTCTTTCTTTCTAAAAAATCCAGAGTCGGACAGGGATTGCCCTAACAGCACAGACGTAACAAATTCCTAGGATTATAGATTTAGAGCCCCTTATTTTTACAGATGAAATAACTGAAGTTAAATGACTTGCTCAAGTCACACAAGTAACCAATGGCAGAGCCATAACTGGAAACCATGTTTCCTTCATCTAAATCTACTGTTCTTTCCACTGAACCACTCTGACTCCTAAACAAGGCTGTGGCATAATCAATGAGGAATCAATGAATAGATGTTAGCATGCTGTTAAGTCTGTTGTTGCTTGGACATCCTAGCTTCAATCAGGGTCACTAAAGGAACCAAAGTTAGGAATTTGACAGGGCAATATCCCTCAGAAAAGGAAAAGACAAAAATAGAAAGACTAGAAGACTGAAAGGAAGGTAAAAGGGGGAGAATGAGCTATTATTTTCTGAAATCAACCAGTACATGTGAAGATCAGTCAAAGACAAAAGTAGGAAATAGAGATGGAAAGGTGAAACTTCATTCTTCTCTGGTCTAAGATGGAAAGGCTTTTTAAAAGGTCGTGTAAGCAAAAGTTAATAGAAATAAGATTAGGAGCCATTCTCCGACAGATAAATTTTCTAAAAAAAAACAAAAACAAAAACAAAACACCTAAAATTAACAGTAACCATTGGGAGCTCAAGAAGGAGGTGGAAATGCTCCAAACTGTTAATAATCAGAGAATAATCAGAACTGTTAATAATCAAATAACCCGCCTCTGCCACATCACTTCCCATACATCAAAGTGGCAAAGATGGAAAAAGTTCAACATGGACGGGGGCTATGAGAACACAGGCATGTTAAGCCACTGCAGATGGAACTATGATATTGTCTGCCTTCAATGGAAAACAACTGGAGATTGGGCAGGGAAAGTGATTACACCATTCATATACTTTGACCCAAAGATCACACTAATGGGTTTATAGACCAAAGAGGTTGACGGCCAAAAAAACCCAAAAAACCTAGCTGTATGAAGGGATGAATTTTGGGGGTTCCCCAATCAGAAATAAAGACAACACCAATGAAAAATAAGCAGTGGTAAGATTAATTATGCAACTTTTATCTTTGTTTATCATACAAATAAAATGGAGCTGCTACCAAAAAGCTAAATTATACATGCTGTAGGGCAGGCCAACAAATACTTTTCAAAAACCATTATGCCAACAAAAATTGTTATTAAGTCCATGAAAATGGAATTGGTCCATCTCCATTTAATCAGTGCCTTCCTCCCTAACCCCCTCTACTTCTTTCCATGGCTCTCCCTAAGCCTAGGCAAAATGGAAGATAACTGTTGAGTATACTAAGTGCACAAGCAATTGTCTATTAGCAAATATATCAGCCACCACCCACACCCCCATCAACAGAGCAAAAAGGGAATTAGAAGGAAAGGCTAATTAAAATCTCTTGGTTACCAAAGTACAGAATAACAACTGAATTTTGCTGTTGTAGTTTATACTCAGCCTTCCTCTATCAATAATCTTGTACAATTCTCAGGTATTTTCTCATCACTGTTATTGGATTCCCAATGGAATGCAAATAAATTTGAATATTAGCCTACAGAAAACATAATCATGAAAGGAAATCCTCATAAGAAAAACAACTCTTATTGAATTTCAAATACAAATAGCTTTTATTATCTTCTATTACGGATTTACTTTGCCAGTGTTCCAGTCCATTGGCATGGATAGTTGAGAGCTGAGTGAATATTCAACTTCTATTAATACTACTGATTTTATTTTCCTGCATTCAATCTAGTCATCAATTGTGTAATCAATCCACAGTCTTTTATTAAGTGTTTAATATGCTGTAGTATATTAGTAAGTGCTGAAGATACTGAGAAAATAGTCCTTACCCTCAATGAGTTTGCGTTCTAACGGGGTAGAGAATATGCCCAGAAATCAATACATACAAGATATGTTTGGAGTAGATGGAAGGCGACTTTAGAAAAGAAGGCATTAGCAGCTGGGGGACTAGGAAAGGCCTCCTATAGAAGGTGATGTTTGAGTTGAGTGTTAAAGCCAAAAATTCTAAGATCCAGGGACTAGAAAAAAGCACATTTTACATGTTGGGGGCACAAGTGGGGTAGCCAGTGCAAAGAAATAGAGATAGGAGATGGAACATTGTATGTGAGGAAAAGAAAGTAAAGCAGTATAACTAGACCTCAGAGTGCCAGGAGGGTGTAAGAAGACTATGTAATGTGTAAGAATACTGAAAAGCTAGGAAAGCTGCTAGGCTAGGGTGATCGACACTCCTGTTTTTGTCTTCATCCTCTGTGTTTTCAAGAGCTAGTGCCCCAGAGCAGCAGAGCTGTAAACCTCCCCTTTCTACGGTACATCAGTCATATCCTAGTTCCATCAATGTTCAAAGGGTTTTCTATGTAGATCCCAGGCCAAGACTGATGAATGACATAACAAAACACCTTCACTTGGTTAAAAGTAAATAGTTACACAAAAAGCAGGACATTCCATTTTTCCTAGTCAAATGATCATCATAAAAGGGAAATCTTTACAAACCAACAGCAAACATTTTGCCCCTCCCTCTAGACTGTAACTATATAGCTTCATTCATCCAACAAGCATTTATTATGCACTTACTATGTACCTAGCATTGCATGCTAGAGATACAAAGAAAAGCAAAAAGTCTGGCCATCTAACAAGAAAGGTTTAATGGAAGTGCCACCGATTAAAAACCTGTGAACACATTAAGAGAGGTATGATAGATGGGCTATGGAGGTGGAAAAGTAGCAGCTAAGGTCACCGGAGGAGCCTGGTGCGCCATCTCACTCTTGGGCTGGAACCACCTAGAGAGTCACTCACTGCTCAATACTGGAGACAAGTCCTCATGATCCTTTGTGTACATGATACAGGAAAATGGGAGGAAAAGATGAGAGGTCACTGACTGTCTCTGGATGTGTTATTCCTAGGTTACATATGTTCCCTGGGACTATACTGTGTGCTGGGATGTGCTAGTTAACTTTTGGAGGTTAAGGTACCACTGCATGCCAAAGAGACTGGATTGTTATGAATCTACACCATCAGATATAGTCCAGTCCTTTCTGATTCTATTCTCTCATCTCAAGCATGCCTGGCAGTCAGAGGACCTTGAAGACTTTGAAGAGGTCCTTCAAGTTCCACCTTCTACAGGAAGCCTTTCCCAATCCCTCTCATTCTAGTGCCATCCTGTTGTTATCTCCAGTCTAGCTCATCCATATTGTGTTTGCACATGGTTTTTTGCATGATATCTCCCCCATTAGCTCCTTGAGGGCAGGGATTGTCTTTGTGTCCCCAACACTTGCGGCAGTACCTGCCACATATCATTCTTCAGTTGTTTTGGCCATGTTTGACTCTTCATACCCCATTTGGGGTTTTCTTGGCAAAGATACTGGAGTGGTTTGCCATTTCCTTCTCCAGCTCATTTGACAGATAAGGAAACTGAGGCAACAGGGTTAAGTGACTTGTTCAGGATCACACAGCTAGTATCTGAAGCCAGATTTGAACTCAGGAAAAGGAGTTTTCCTAAATCCAGGCCTGGCATCCTATCTACTGACACATAGTAGGTGCTCAATAAATGTTTATTGACAATGACTGACCTCCTCCAGTCAGAGATCACAGGACCCTAACAAAATCCACTTAATTGTGCACTGCTCTGCAGGAAGGGAAAACCTCAATCAGAAAGTGGAACCATTTTCCAGGCAGGTACTGGAATGATGGAGAATGGAGGAGCTCCTGCTATAGCCTGCCAAAAGGTAGCCAGCTTCTCAATGTTCCTTCTCATTTGCAGCCATTCACTAGGAAGAATCGGCAGCTCATTCCTCTGCTGACAAGCCAGGCACTTCAGAAACATCTGTCTGAAGAACCCAAAGAAATGAGAGGCACTGAAAGCATCTTTGAATGGTGGTAATGAGAGAAAAGAGCAGGAGAAATTAGATGGGTTTGCAGGACTCTTTATGAAAACACGCACCTATGTATTTGTGAATTTTCCCATTTATTTACCTAACCCATTGAGATCTCTCATACTCATGCCTCACCTTCAGTTCAATTCAACATTTATTAAGCACCTATTATATGCAAGGCACCAGAGATGAAAACATAAAAATGACAAGTCCCTACCCTGTTTAGGGTCAATTATAGGAATGTACACAGATGCATATAATGTGGGTTACAATATGACCAATTCGCAGAACAGTTCAAATAGCATGACTTGGAAGATTAAAGGAGGAAGGAATCTTTTATGGCTTCTTTGATACCAAGGAAAGCTTCCTGGAAAAGATTACAGCTGATCAAGGACTAGAAGTATAAGGGCTGGCGTGCACAAATACAAAGAGATGGGAAATAGAGAGAGGAGAATCGATCTGATATGAATTTTGATTTACAGAAATCATGGTCAATAACTCCCACCCTACCTCAAACAGTTACACTAATTCCATCATGGCTAAAACATTTTTATCAGGGCAAACTCTAGACCAGGGTGGGGAACCTGCAACCTCAAGGCCATGTGTGGCCCTCTAGACCCTCAAGTGTGGCCCTTTGACTGAATCCAAACTACACAGAACAAGTCTACTTAATAAAAGGATTTGTTCTGTAAAACTTGGACTCAATCAAAAGGTTGTGCCCAAGGACCTAGAGGGCCATATGTGGCTCCCCACCCCTGCCCTAGACAGTATGAGAGACCATGTGGCGTAGTGGATGCAGAGCAGCCTTTGGAGTCCTGGGATCACATCTTGGCCATTTCCAGGTCTGGCTGACTCTATTCTGGTCCCCTTCCCTCCCACCAGCTCCTGGACTCTGCCCCTGTGGTGCTGGGCTCCAAGAGGTGAGATTTCACCTCCCCTTGACCAGAACCAGGCCTCCATGTCACTTCCATCCCTTGTTCAGCCACTGCCAAATATGCAAGCACAGAGATGCACTGGGGTGCATTCCCCTCCTCCAAAGGGGCTCTCCATCCCTGCTAGATGGTTTAGAGAGAATTAGCAACAGTCACCCAAAGGACCAACAGAAAAAGTCGTTTAGATAAAAACATCTCCTTTGCCCCCGATAATTCATCCTCCATAGCTGAAAACTATTCTTTTTGGGAGCTTTTGGGATGTTGTTGTGTTATCAAGTGGCATTTTCCATTCCCTCAAGCACCAGTGTCAGTCTCTGTTGTAATATGATTTCCTGGTTGAACATTAAAAACATTTTAAATCTGGGCACATCTCCTTAGAAAATCTTTTATTTTAAATGACATCTAAATTGAAATGGCATTACCAAGCAATTTTAAAATTGCAGGATGTGACTAGTGGTTTTCCAAAGCATTTTACTGGGCTTGAGACTATGGCTTGGGGAGAAATCAGAGGAAGAAACTGTCCCTTTGAATGATTTTCAATTGAAGAGGGCAGAGGCCCATAATCACATTGTGTTCTTCACTTGTTCTTGTTAATTCTCAGAATACACACATGATATCCCATAATGCAGCCCAGCCCAAGCACTCAGAAAGGAGCTCAGCTTTCCATGATTCAGCACTGGACAGAACCTGATCTTCTAGCCTGTCTCGCTCCTCACTTGCATAAGCTACAGGACAAGGGGCACCTGGCCAGTCCACAGCCCTGGAGCCTCCACCTTCTCCTATTCTCAGGCCACTCCCACTGTTCTCAGGCCAAGTCTAGGCTCCCAAACTCTGCACTTTCTCACTCTCTGACCACACTCTAAGCACACTGATGCTCTCACATCTTAACTTCTCATGGACACAATCCCCAAACCCATTTCCTCTCATTCAAATGTTCACCATGATCAGACTCTTGTAGCATTCACTGGCTCCTTCCCATGCTAACACATTCTGTACTCCCAAGGTCTTTTAAACCACCAAGTAACAGTCCAGGGCTCTGTTCTGATGCTTCTAAATGGACACCTAGAACTAACTTCAGACACTCGGAATTAGGCTTAGCAGTCACCCCTACAAATCAACAAAAGGAGAAGCATCTTTTGTTTCTCCTATCATAAGCTCATAGATGTAGCCTGAAATTGATCTCAGAGGTCACTGAGTACCACCCTCTTGTTTTACATATGTGGAAACTGAGGCTCAGAGAAATTAAGTGACTTGCCCAAGGTTACACGGATAGGAGGGTCCAAGTTGGGATTTGAGAGCTCAGATCTTTTTGACACCAAGTTCAGCACTCTAGTCATAACATCAGACTGCCTGCACATTTTAGTCAGTCAACAAGCATTAATTAGGCACTTTCTATAAGAAAGCTATTGTGCAAAGTTCTGGGGATACAAATAAAATTTTTTAAAAATGGTCCTTGAACTCAAGCACCTCACATCCTAATAGGAAAGACAACATGCAAAAAAAGTTGTACATACATGTAAGATACATGCAATGGAAATGGAAGGTAATTCCAGAAAGGAAGGTTCTAGTAATAGGGAGACTCAGAACAAGATCCTACAGAGGGTGAGATTTGAGATGAATCTTCTGAGAAGCCAGGGAAAATAAGAATTTGAGTTATATCTGGAAAGAATTCCAGGCATGTAGGACAGCTAGGGAAAGGAAATCAGCAGAACGAATGTCATATACAAGGAAGAGCAAGAAGGACAGTACATGAAGGGGAACAAAATAGGCAGACTAGAAAGGGAGGAAGGGGTCACATTGGGGAGGGCTGGAAAATCCAGAGAGAAGATTTTATATTTGATCCAGAAGGTAGAGAGCCACCGGATGTTACTGAGTGGATGTGTGGAGAAGGTGCATGACACGGTCAAAACTACTCTAGGAAGAGGACTTTGTCTGCTGAATACAAGATGGACTCAAATAGGGAGAGACTGAGGCAGGAAAACCAATTAAAGGATTATTGCCATAGTTCAGGCATGAGAACTATTGATAAAAACAGTCTTTATAATTTCTTTGAAGAAATAGAATTTACCCCTATTTTCAGGGTTTCTGGGTAGGCATCGTCTCTTTAAGACTCCCTTAGCTCCTTACTCTGGCATCCAAGCAGGTTGGGTGAAAGGGCACTTTATCCTTTCCTAAGCCGAAATGCCTACCAAAAAAAGGGTCAATGTTCCGACATTATTTTGTCAAGAGTTAACATCCAGGTGTATTAGTGCCTCTTTGGGAGAGTAATGACAGTTGCCTCCAACAGGAAGAAAGGACAAAATGAGTCATTTTATAAATCCATAATGAAATGTATGAGCAAAATTAATGCTTGTAGGAACCTGGACCATCTTCTGTAGTTTCTTTACTATTGGTTGTGACTCCCCAGATCCTTTTCTTTACCATAATTCTCTCTTTCCCTCAGCATCTCTACTCACATCACTTCTTTTGACACCATTAGAAGACAGTCCCCTTAAAAGGCTGCTGTGGAAGGTAACAATGAAAGACGAAGAAATCAGCCAGGAAGTTGAGGTCCAGCTACCTGATGCTCAGGCACTTTCCTTGGCTTCATGCCCCCAGTTCCTCTAGCACAGAGGTTCCTGATTCTTTCCAGGGAGGGAGCTCTCCTTTTCATTTCTGGGGATCATAGATCCAGCACCCAGAGGACCCCAGGGATCATCTAGTCCAACCTCATTGTTTTTTTAGATGAGGAAACTGAAGCCCAGGAAGGGTAAGTGATTTGTCCAAAGTCATCCAAGTAGGAAGTCTCAGGGGTAGGATTTGAACCCATACTCTCTGACTCCAGAGCCAACATTCTCTCCACTGTACTGTGATGCCTCCTTCTACCATGATGTTGAGTAAGACTGATGCAGTCCCCGTGGACAGGAGATGGGAAGGGTGGCACGGGGATGAGTGATTACCATAAGCCAAAGGAAGGGGAAAGAGGAGATGATACTAGCTTCTTATATTTCAATCTACCAACCAGGAATTCAGCCACTAAACTATAAGCTACATGAGGGCAAGGACCCCAAAAAGAATGGTTTCAAACTTAGGTAACAAAGAAAATGTTTTATCCAAACTATTTAGCTTATGCTCTGGTGGCTAAATATTGAGCCTGGTAGATTATATCTACACGTATGCATGCACACACATACACACACACACACACACACACACATACACACACACACACACACCACAAACATATACACATATCACACCAGGGATCAACACATTTTGTACACAGTAGGTGCTTAATAAATGCTTGGTGGATTTGAAGAATAATTTCCAAGTGGTCAGCAAGCCTTACTATAGTGGGTAAGCTGAATTATTACTGCTGTTACTATTATAAAATTATTTTTAAATATATGGTATGTGACATTTGATATAATATATGAGATGCTTTTGTTGAGCACACTGAAGATGCACTGACATCTCATACTTTTATTCAATTACAAACAGCAGTGATTTCCTCTGCCTGTGCAATAGTCCATAGAACATTCAATACAAACAGTAGCCCTTAAGGGGCTTGTTCCAGAACTGTTTCTATCTACGCACCAATAAACAACATGAGAAGAGTCAGAAGAATCCTAAGAGCAAAAGATCTTTTTTTTTTTAAACCAAAGAGAGATAGGCAACTCCCCAGAAGGATTCTCTCTCTACCAATCCAGAACAACATTTATCCTGCAGTTCATAGTCTTTGAGAGTTTCTGGGATCACGGGGAGGTTATGTGACTTGTCCAAAGTCACACAGCCACACATGTCAGAGGCTATACTTGGACCCACCTCTTCCTGGCTCGGAGGCCAGCCTTCTCTCCATTACAGCATGGTATAGTTTCAATGGACACTGAAATGGTGCTTTGAAGTGTTTGAAGCCAAACACTTTATGAGCCTCACAACAATGCTGTGTAATAAGTAGGAAGTAATACCCACTTTCCAGATGATGAAGACCTAAACAGATCTCTGTGTCTCCTACTCTAGAGTAATAATAACTAGCATTTTTATTGAACTTTAAAGTTAGCAAAGTCATTTCCATAAATTATCTCTTCAGAGACTCACACCAAGCCTGTGAGATGAGGGTTACTGGTATTAACACCATTTCACAGATTTTCCAAAGAGTAAACATATTTCTCTAGCTCCTGCTAGCATGAAAATAATTTACATTTACATTGGGCTTTCAAAGTTTGCAAAGTACATGACACCCCTTATGTCATTTCAAGCTCCCAACAACCCTGAGAGGTAGATGATATTATTATCTTCACTTTGCATATGAAGATACAGAGGCTCAGAGGTTAAGTGACTTACACAGGGTCACTGAGTTGGAAGTGGGATTTCAACTCCAATTCCAGAATTCTCTCAGTCATGCCGCACTGTCATCATGCCTACCTAACTCAACCCTATTTTCCCCTTTCTGTCATGTTCACCAACCCAGGCACAAGATAAGCAAATCATCTGCCTTCAGAATGAAGAAGCAATCTCCTATCTCATCAATTGCAGAAGATGTTTCCATATCTGTTGTTTTCAGTGCTACCTGTGCTCATCTTATTCTACTGGGGCTCAAATGATTCCAAAATGATTAAATTCCTCCAGCCATTTGATGATGATGAATAGAATAGGCAAACCAGCCAGGACAGTATAAACAGAGAAAGAAAAAAATAAATTCAGCTGAGTAAAAGAATGGTGGATCAAAATGGAATTTCATTTGTCCCATCTTATCAGATTTACCTAATTCCCAATCATTTCCCTCAAATGTCAGAACATATGGGACTTGTTATACCTTCACCAACCTTCCTAAATTTGCAAAACTGTAATCCCCTCTCCGCCCCACTGCCCTGGCCCTGCCCCCAACTACTCCCAGGACTCCATTTGCTAAAGAACAGTGACTCATTTGTCTTTACACAGCAATCAGTAAGGCCAATGGAAAACTGGATCTTAGCACATGTTTTAAGCAATCCCTCACTGTTACAAGTAAAAGGCTGCTTTGAATGGCCTTCTTAAGGCTTTAGCTCTCTGCTTAATGTTTATGAGAAGAAAGGATGGGAAAAAGGCAATTATTTATTAAATGCCTGGAAGGCAGTATTTACAGGGAGGATGGCTTTCTTTTTTCTTCCAAATTTCAGATTTAGGATCCTAACACCTGCTGTACAGAAGAAAAGAGATAAAGCAGCTGCTGAAACCCAGCTCTGCCCTTCAGTCTTCCCGAAGAATTGAAGGGACATTTGAGTGCCCTATGCCCCCATCCCAGAAGATGAGGAAAAGAAACTGAGATAAGGAAGACAGGAAGAGCTGTTTAGGTAGGGCTGGGATGATAGGATCAGATTTGGAACTGGAAGCAATTTTAGAGGCCATAATCTGGCTTTTTCTTTTTACAAATAAGGAAACTGAGGCCAGCAAAGTAGAAAAATGAATGCTGACAATTTCCCCCAAGTTGGGCTCATACAATTTGCTGCGTCTTTCATTTAAGTCCTTGTAAGCCTTTACAAAGACACAAAACATGCTGTAATTAGAGAGAACTCCTACTGAAGGTGGTAGGTGCTGTTCCAATCCAAGAATAAAGTGAGGAAAGAGGAAATGAAATAATGACTCTTTTCAAAATGGGATAAGGTGGCTGGATAAAGAAAATAGAAGATGTAGAACAATGGGAGAAAGTTTCAAAGAAGCTAGTTTAGGCTTGAGGTCAGGAAAAGAGTCCTAGTATTTCATGCTATTCCAAAGTAGAATGGTCTGCCCCAAGAGGTGATGAGTAACCTCTTCCTGGAGGTCTTTAAGAAGCTGGATGACCATTTGTTGGGTATGTTACAGTGGGGATCCCTTGGGGCGGACATATTGGACCTTCTGTGATTCTGTATTGGAGGTAGGATACTTGAATAAATAGGGGGGCTTTGGGGTGACTTCTGGCTTCTATAAAATCCAAATCTCAGGGAAAACAGCAGATTTGAGCTTTAAAAGACCAACCCTGAATTGGAAAGATATTATGAATCGTTTGTTTTATGCAGTTTACATATCCTGGAGGAATGTGATGGCGCCATTACATGCAGCCAAGTGAATATAAAGGAGCAAAGAGAGATGCTAAACATCTGCTAGCAATCCCCTGGAAATCTGCTAATGGGATGCTGAGCCGCCCATATGCCAGACAAGCACGGGATGGATGGAGTGGGACTCACTGCTAATTGTAGAGAGGAAAGAGCACGAGATCTGGAGTTTTAGGAACCAGGTTCAAATCCCGGCTCTACAATTTAATAGTTGTGGGAAGTGAACAAGTCACATCCATCTCCTCTGAGTCCTTAGTTCCTCACTAGTGAAATGGGGAACGGGGTTGAACCAAATAGCATCAAGAGAGACAAGAGACAGAAAGTGTTTCCCACGTCAGGCCAATAAGCCACCACAGAAAGAGAGCTGAACAATCAGTACCCCATCCATTCTCCACATAAAGCATCCAGACCCGAGTTCAAATCCAGCCTCAGACACTATCTGTGTGACTCTGGCCAAGTCACCTACCTCTCTCGGCCTCAGTTTCCTCATCTGTAAAATGCAGATAATAATAGCCCCTACCTCAGAGGGTTGTTGTAAAGATTAAATGTGATAACCTATGTAAAGTGCTTTGCAAATGTTAAAGCGCTATGTGAATGCTAGCTATTATTATATATTATAACTACTGTTATATTATAACTTATTGTTATTATAACTACTATCATTGTTATTATTATCATCACTGCATCACATAGTTATGACTACATATACTATGAGGGTGCAAGTAGAGGTCAGTTTGAGGATGTGGATGAGAATGGGAATGGGGGTAGGGACAGGGGTAGTGATGGGGTAGGGACAGGGGTAGTGATGGGGATAGGGACAGAGGTAGTGATGGGATAGGGACGGGGTAGTGATGGGATAGGGACAGGGGTAGTGATGGGGTCAGGGACAGGGGTAGTGATGGGATAGGGACAGGGGTAGTGATGGGATAGGGATGAACTTAGGAATGGAGATAGGGATGGAGTTAGGGATAATGATAGAAATAGGGATGAGGTAGTGATAAAGATAGGGATAGGGTTAGAGATGGAGATAGGATAGGGAAAGGGATGGGGTAGTGGTGGGGGTCACTCAGGTATAAACCAGGATTTGAATCGCCACCATAGAATCATAGCTGGAATGGGACCTTAGAGACCACCTAATCCAAACCACTCACATTGCAGATGAGGAAACTGAGGCCTGAGGTATGAAGGAGCATTCCCAAAGCCTACCATGAGTCATGGACTTTGAAGGCAGGATCTCTAGCTCCAAATCCAGAGCTCTTTCCATAGCATTGTAGAGCATACTTAAGGCTTGCATCAATAGCATCTGACAGGGATGGGCCTGTAGACTAACACCAACAAAAATAGACTTTGAACATATGCTACCTGAAAGTCTAGCAGCCAGACCCTGGACCCTCCTGGAAGTGGAATAAGCTAGGGATACACCTACTTCAAGCTGCCTTTTCATTTCCTGCTTTGCAGGTGATGATGTGTCAAGAAGCATTAGTATGCAATGGATTTCAGTCTAGAAAGTAATCTGACAAAAAAAAAAAAAAA
>NW_020954618.1:769779-780103 GCF_900497805.2 Vombatus ursinus
ACACACACACACACACACACACACACACACACACACACACACACACATTTAGAGATTTGGATGGCAACAGTAGAAAGAGATGAGACAAAAGAATCAGTTACCAATAGAGGCTGAGCTGAGATTTAAGCCCAAAACACAAGTTAAACAATAGAGAATCTGGGACCCAGACTTCTATGACAGGATCTATTTGGATGATATCTGGGAACCTGGCATCTCTCAGCATAGCAAAACCTCTGCTGTCCCCACATAGCAGAGATGCCCCTCCAGAATTCTCTAAAGGCCTTGAGACCCAAAGGTCTTTCTGAGGTTTTTTTTGTGGCTGGGTCTTCTCTGCTTTTAGGTCCTCACCATATCATGGTCAATATTTGAAGACAGCACTACGTCAGGGTTGATATGCCTGAAAAGAGGAAAGTCTGGCCACACTTTTGCAACATCAAGTGGACCCCAACACAACTGTCAATGGCCATGGACACAAACTGGGGTCATGACCATGACCTCTTGTACCCCTGCCCCGGCTTCTTTGAGGTAAATGACATTTTTTAATTCCTGTTTATAATGCTTCAAGATTGCATTACAAAGAAAATGCCCAGAATGGTTAGCATCATCACCCAAAGAGCTCCCAAGAGCAAGGTTACCTGGGTTCAAGGTTGCCTCTCATATATATTTGTCAATATATTCACATAGACATATGTAGACTATTTATACCAATCATAAAAATATTTTTGCAGGGACTTATCTGGTCTCAAGAAGTAGGAGCAAATGTATGGGTATATATCAAATAAATATGTCACTAACAAGACATTGTCCCTGAAACTTTTACAAGATCAAAATTGCCTTCAAGGTCAGTCTAATAGCCTCACTATACAGTTAAGGAAACAGATACCTGAAAAATTTAACTGACTTGCCTCAGGTCATCTAGGAAGGAAAATGAAAAGCCAGGATTTAAACCCCGGTTCCTATTCTAAACTCAGCATTCCTTCCCTGCAATCTGTCTTCCATTTTAAAAGAAAAGCTCCAGGAAACCTGCTTCTGGATATAGTAAAGAGGAAAACTTTTTTCCCCTCCCCTCCTCACCCCTTTCTATATCCATCTCTATATGATAATTTTATGTGTGAATGTGTGCAAACAGTTACATGCTGGCTACAAGTTACCGCAATCAGGTGAATTCTTGTCATAATATGTTTATAATAATCTTCCCCTAAAAATCTGCATATTGATCTATCTGTATTTGGACGTCTCTAGCCATATACTTAAACCTGCAGGTACTTGGTCACTGCATAAGACATTATATAATATGTATGATAGATTTACAATATCTATATAATATAGATTCACAGCATTTATGCACACAAACATATGTGTACACACATATCTATGTATACATGCACACATATTTCCCACATTCATCAGTATGCCAAGGATGTGTGACTTCACTGGGGGAGCACTGACATTAGTCATGACACCCTATTGTCTGATGATCACAGAAAGGAGGTAAACTGAGTAAGGTCACATTGCTAATTAGAGTCAGAGGTGGAATCCAAACCCAGGTGTTCCTGACCCCACGTTCATCAATCTATCTACCACGCCAAGCTGTGTCTCATTTCTCTCACACACACGCACACACGCACACACATTCATGCAAGCACACATGAGGCACTGGGAGAGAGGCGACAATATTATTCTATATTTCATCTTTTTTTTGCATTTTTGCCTGATGGTTTATCATATTCCACTACAAAGTCATGGAGGCATTAAAATCAGCAAGGGGTGCGTTGGGATGAGCAAAAGGAAACCAAGTCATCAATTCGGGTTTGGCCTCCCCCGCTTCCCTGTAAGGCACAAACATTCCTGATAGGCATCTCTCCATGAAGTAGAAACCACCCCATCAACTCCACCTCCACCCTGGATAAGGCAAGGGATGACTATTCTTCATGTTATGACCCTGAGTCACTTTAGGGTTCTAAAGTTCCTTCTGAATCATCAAAGAAAGATGAAATTATGCTGCGGGTCATTTTGGTAGTGTACATTTTGCTGATTCTTTGAAATTGGCTGCCCTTGTACAGCTCGCATGGCAAATGCTATTAACCAAAATATGTTATGGAATTGAACCATAAATGCCAAGTAACAGCAAGTTTACAATAATGCAACTTCCATCGATTTCCCTTTATCCCATTTTTCTCCTATGCACTGACTCATATTCCCCAACTTCCTCCCCCAACCAGTTTCCAAGGAGGATGGAGGCAAAAGTTTACTCTATTAAAATGGAACTAAAAACCACAGCAGGTGATACCTACTGATTATCATGACCAGCAAAGAATGATGTAATTGATAAAACTAACCCATTCCCAGACTACAGAAAGCAGATAGAACAGAGGGTCTTTAACCAATAAAAGAAAATCTTCTCTTGGTTGAAGATAGCCTAGAATGGGGGGTGAGGTGGGACAGTGTTGATGAAGGGAGCAGTCTCACAGATAAAATCTGAATCACAGAGATAAAAGGGATCTCTAGGAGTAGAGGTAGGAGAGACCCAGGACATCATCTGCTCCATTTCCTTCATTTTATAGATGAGGAAACTGAGGCTCACAGAGAGTGATTGGTCTAGGCGACATAGTATGGTAGAAGCAATCATTCCTGGGACCCTACTGTATAGGTTGGATTGGCTTTCCCTAGGATCCTGCCCCACATGTATCTGGCTGATTCTTCTCCTTGGGAGGTCCTGAAACTCTCCTTGGGACTTAATTGACTCTGGTTCAGCTTATTGTCCTCTTCCACTGAGTACAGAAGGCTCGAAGGGAGGCTTCTGACTGTGGACAGACAGCATAATTAGCACAAAGATGGGAGGTGGAATGACCAGAAGGCTACTGTTGCTGGATCACAGAGTTCATGGAGGAGAATGAAATGTAAAAATCCCAAAAAGGTAGGAAGGAGCCAGGTAATGAAGGGCTTTCCATGCCAAACAGAGGATCTTGGAGGTAATATGGTGCCACTGGAGTTTATTTAGAGTCAGAGGGCCAGTTCAGAAAGGCTCATCACCATTGAGTTGGCCAGCAAGTGATAATGTTTTTTAGCCACATTAACTTATTAAGTCGTTCATTAAAGTAGGGGGCACATGATTTGCACTGGTGGAAAAAATCTCCACACTGACAAAACCAGCCATCATTGGTAGTATAAAAATAAAAACCTGTCAACAGTAATCCTAATGCTTTATTACCACTGCCTCCTGGGGCTTCAGTGTCCTCATATGAAAAAGGAGGGACTTGAAAATCTTTATTTACTCCCTATGTGACCTTGGACAAGTGATTCTCTTCCTAGGACTCAGATTTCACATCTGTAAAATAAAGAGGTTGGAAGAGATGGCTCTGAGATCTTTTCCAGTTCTAAATCTATGATTCAGGATCCTTTCAAAGTCTCAGAAAATTCAAGATTGATGACAAATCTAGGTAGAGACAAGAATCACCACCATCTTGAGACATCTCATCTCAGCCTTCGCTTCAGTTCTAAGCTAAACATCAACCACAACATATACAGAAAGTTCATTTTGTCAAGAATATTGGAACATCAGTTGTAGATTTAGGACAGGAAGGAAAATGGAGGTCATCTAATCCAATTATTTTACAGAAAAGAAAACAAAGGCCCAAAAAAATTAAATGAGTTGCTCCAAGTCGCATAGATAATAAAGGGCAGAGTCAGAATTTGAACCAAGATCCTCTGACTCTGAATCCTTTTACACCTCCCTGTGTCCCACTGATTCTTTTGAAAAGAAAAACACTACAATTTTTAAAAGGAAAAGAGAATGAGAATTTTGTGAATGCTGACTTCTCTTAAGGATTTTAGGATAGCCTAGAGTGTGCTACCTGTGATGATGAGAGGCTGAGACAAATGGATTTCTTTAGTGCATGAGTTCTGAGTTGCAGTGGTCTAAATGTAGCACTGATAGGGTGAGCCCTCAGGAATTCGAGGGTTGCACGTCTCCTCAGTAGTGAGATTGGGCTGCTGGAGAGCCCCTATACTTCCAGCCTGCTTGAAATATGGAGAGTTAGTCTTAATTTTTTTAAAGTTTTAGGATTGCAAGCCCTTGAACCACATGAGCCCATCATACACATGTATTGCCCTTTAAAGCAAATGAATTGTGAGCGTAAGCACCCACAAGTCAGATCCATGCATGGGAACATTTAATCCATCCTGTAGCCTTGGCAGGGCCTTTGTGGAAGCCTTTCCAATATGCTGGACTCAGGAATAAGCTTCCTCCAATGTTCTACTTCACAGCATTCGTTGTCTAGGCCCCTGGTCAGATTAATAGCCTTTTGATCTCACCAAGGAGGGGTGGAAATCAAGCTGAGCAAGGGACACAAAAGAACTTAAAAGAAATTAATTATCCCCAATTTCTTCAATTGCCTAAATTGAATAGGAATTTAGCAGGTCCCTGGACCCAGTCTAGAGCATGGTTGTTTTTTCTTCCAAATAATCACATGGCATAATGAGATAACTATCTCAAATGAGGGCATTTGATAATTAGCCTGGTGGATCCAAGGCCTACTTGGACCTATATCCCCATAGGCTCCCTCTACTGAGCAGACTGGGACTGGGAAGAAAGCCACTGCCCTTACATCAGCATGGCTCCACAATCACTCTAAGGGATCATCCATCAAAGGGATTTTTCCATGCCAGTTAATTCCAAGGCTCTTCAGAGGACCATGGATTAATCATATCACAAATGCAGAGTTGGATCGGACCTTAGTTGTCATCTAGTCCGTCTTCTCTGAGAGCCAGAGAAACAAGACAAGGAAAGCGACTTGTTGATTCCTTGAACATTTTGGTTCTACATCCTCCCGGGGTCTGTCCCCTCTCCAGTTACACGGCCACCACTGCATCCCCTCATCACCTCATACCCATCTATGACGGTAGCCTCCAAATGGCTTCCCTGCACAATCCTCTTCCTCCTCTAATCCATTTCCCATGCAGCTGCCAAACTGATATTCCTGTGGCCCAGGTCCACCAATATTACTGCCCTGCCTACCTTCAGTGGTTCCCCACTGCCTTTTTAGGCATTCAAAGTCCTTTATAGTCTGGCCCCAAGCTATCTTTCTGGGTTGTATTCTCCTCTTGATGACAGGAATGAGGTTTTGCTCTTCTTTGTTTCTCTAGCACTTCAGGTTATGGTTGATACGCATAGTAAGCACTTCAAAAAATGCTTATTGATCGACTAAAATTTCTCTCTTGGGAACTGTACACTCCAACCAAACTGGCCTTCTTGCTGTTCCTCAAATGTAATGTTCCATCTCTCTCTTCCATGATTTTGCACAGGCTGTGCCTCATGTCTGGAATGGTCTCCCTCCTCATCTTCACCCCCTAAAATTTCTAATTCTCTTAAAGGTTCAGCTTGAGCATTGCCTCCTTCCCACTCAGGAGTTCTCCTGATTTCTCAAATGTTAATCTTCTTTCCCTTACCCACTCCAACTCCCGCCAAAAAACTCCTTGATATGACCTACCTGCATATCTGTACCTGTCGGAAGCTACCCATAAAATGTAATCTCCTGGAGATCATGAACCATTTCTTTGTTGTCTCTGTATCACCACCACCTTGGACATTGTCTTATGGACCCACCCAAGATCAAATAGGTAGCTAGTGGCAGAGTTAAGATTCAAACCTGGACCCTCTGACTCCAACATTGGCCCTCTTTCCACTATTTCATACCTTCCATTGAAGATAAAATTCAGTAGACTGGCCATAATGGGGCAAGACAAGGGCTAGGCTACAAATTCATTTATTACAATTTGATTCAAGAAACATCTATTAGGTAGTACTGCTATTTTTTTCCTCCTCCTCCTCCTTCTCCTCCTTCACCTTTTCCTCCTTTTCCTTCTCCTTCTGTCTGTGCACATGGGGAAGCATACCCCTAATCTATCCAAAGGAATATAAATTTTGATCACTCATGCTTTGTAAGTTATCTTGGGGTTTGGGGACTAGATTTTTTTCTTCCCTACTTATCTATTCTATTATGGGTTTTTTTTTTTAAACTGGGATAATTAACTCTTTTATCTCATGTTATTTCATTTATGATTTCTTGAAATACAGCTCTGAAAAACCAGGCTTTGATAAAAACCCATTGGGATTCAAATGGAGCTACTTGACTATGCTTCTAAATCCAAATCACTCTGGCTGTCAATGATGGGCCAATAATAGGTCCCAGCCCAAGCGTCCCTTACTCTTTGTTAAGTTCTGATGGCTCAGGGTGAATGTAAATGTTCTGGTCAGAAACTCTGAGGCTCTTCCTCTCCCTGATTGATTTGTTTGTGAAGTCAAAGTAGACCATCTTTTACCTCAACTCTTACCTAATCTCTAACTACAGAATGGGTATGGCCTCAAGCAAACTGAGACCTGGGAAAGACCTTAGCTTAAAAAGACCAAGATGTCTCACCTGAGTCATCCCTACCTATGTCCTGCCACTGGACTGTGATGTCTCTGGAGAAGAGAATGAAGCTGATAACTGACTTTGCACAGCCTTGCCTCACTTAAATCCAATTCACTTGCAGTTCAAGACAACAACATGATCAATGAAGATTGAGCTGCCTCAGATTGAGTGCATTCACTTATTCATTCATTCACACATTTATTCATTCATTGGGCAAGCATTTATGAGGCATTTAGTGTGTACAGGCACTATGTTAGACACTGGAGAGACCAAGTCAAAACAACAAAAAATGAAATAAAAATGAAATGGACCTTGCCTTCAAAGAGCTCCACTGTCCTGCCTCAGCACACTGGAGGACTGACTGCTGCTTTGGTTACAAAATCATCTTCTGTAATGGGAAGCACAGGGCTATAGATGTAATTCTTCTCTGTAATTCAGCACAGTGGGTCTCCTGCCCCTCCACTTCTCCCCAGTTCAGTTACCCTCTTAACATCATGGCTCCCCCTTTAACTCAGGCTTCTCCCCTCAACCAGCCCCACAGCAACCTGGCAACCACTTTGATTCTGAAGTAGAGCTCTTAAGGACAGGCCCTAAAACACGGCCGCACCCCCAACAATCCTGAGATTGCAAACTCCCAGAAGACACTGAGGATCCTCTGAGGAGTGCATAGAAACACAGCTGTCATTTAGCACTAGTTTAAAAAGTGGGAAGATTTCACTGCAGGACATCATATAGGATCCATATCACAGGGGTTTTATTGGAATTAAGAACATCCTTCTTCAAGCCTCTTTATTTTAAAGTCCCAATATGTTCGGCAAAGCATTAATATTAAAACCAAGCATTCATGACAGACTAGGGGAATCTGGCCTAGAGAAGAGGTAGAGGAGACACAGTCTCCCAGACTTGTAATACTTTCCCTCCTCATCTCTACCTACTGACTTCCTTGGTTTCCTTCAGGTTCCAACTCAAATCCCACCTTCTACGGGAGCCTTTCTTAGCCTCCCTTAATGCTACTGTTGTCCCTCTGTTAATAATCTCCGATTAATTCTGTCTGTATCTTGTCTACGGGCAGCTAGGTGGTTCCATAGTGCATAGAGCATTGGGCCTGCAGTCAGGAAGACTCATCTTCATAAGTTCAGATCCAGCCTCACACACTTAGCAACTGTGTGACCCTGTCACTTAATCCTGTTTGCCTCAGTTTCTGCATCTGCAAAATGAGCTGGAGAAGGACATGACAAAGCGCTCTAGTATCTCTGCCAAGAAAACCCCAAATGGAGTCACAAAGAGTTGGACATGACTGAACAACAGCTCCATGTTAGACACAACTGAACAACACCACATCAGACATGACTGAACAACAACACCATATTGGACACAATTGAACAACGCTATCTCTTGCTTTCACATAGTTGTTTGCAAACTGTCACCTCCATTAAACAACTAAGTGTCACAGTGCAAAGAGTCAGGAAGACCCAGTTCAAAACCAGCCCCAGATACTTATTAGCTGTGTAGCCCTAAACGAGTCACTTGATTTCTGTCTTCTTCAGTTTCCTAAACTGTAAAATGGGAGTAATATAATTATAATTGTAATAAAAGCATCTACCTCCCAGGGTTGTTGTGAGGATCAAATGAAATAATATTTGTAAAGAGCTTGACACAGTTTCTAGCACAGAGTAGGCACTTAACAAATGCTTGTTTCCTCCCTTCTTTGCTTCCTCCCTTCCTTCTCCACTAGACTGTGAGCTCTTTGAAGGCAAAGATTAGTTTTTGTCATTCTTTCCATCGCCAGTACTTAGCACAGAGCATGGTACACAATAGGCACTTAATAAATGCTTGCTGAAGACTACCACATGGTGGAGGGAATATATTTTTTTCTGCTTGGCACCAGAGGGCAGCACTAGAGGCAATGTGTAGAAGTGACAAAGAAGCATCTTTAGTCTCCATGTCAAGTACAGCCTATTAATAAGTGGAGCTGTGCAAAGGCGGAACAGGACGCTTCTGCAAATCGTGGCTTCCGATCTCCCTGGAAGTTTTCAAGCCAAGGCCAGATGGCCACTTGTGGGGGATGTTACAGAGCAGATCCCAGGACTCATGGCTGCCCAATCTGAGAGTCTGTGAAGTCAGGAAAGAACCAGGAAGGGATAAACAACTTGGGCATCTCACACACCAGTTGGGGAAAGAGAGAGAGAGACCTTTATGAACGCTTGGGCTCATAAAGTCTCCCAAAATATTTCCCAAAGTCCTAAAGGGACTCTAAAGTAAGCGGTATGGGATTAAATGACTGAGATTCATTTGGAAGATGTGGTTTGTGGAAGCTGTCAAGGTCCTTTATCAACATGGCTTATACATCTCAAACATCAATGACCTGTCAGCATTCCATGCTTCAAAAAAATTGACCCTATACCCAGGAGGAGTTTCAGATGGATAAGGATGAAGGTGAATACTCTCCTCTTGCCTTAATCTAATCACATTCTAGCTTCAAGGTTTCAGAAATAGTCTACCCCCAAATTCTAGGCAGAATCTAAATTGGCAATGTAGTCCTACTAACAGGTCCTATGTGCAAAATACGCATGGAATTGGAATATACAAATATGGAAGCAATACATAGTAGAGGAACTCTGCATCCCCAGAAAAAGTGAATGTTAACCTCATCCATAGATCACTGATCCTTGAAAACTTAACCCACATCATGGTTTTCACCCCTCCCCTCTATTTTTTGGCCAGATCTCTGATTTAATTTAGAAGAGAATTCCCAAAAAGGCAATCCCCTCTTCCAATTCAGATTTGTCACCATGCAGCAAGCCATACAGCCTTAGAGAGTTGCCCCAGGCACTAAGAGGTAGAGGGACGTGTTCAGCATCATAGGCAGGACATTGGGGATGCCAAAACATAAAACAGAAACGAATGGAAATAAAACAGACCCTTTCCTTTATGACACCCCACTCTACCTCTCCAGCACATGTGAGGTCTTCCTGACTCCAGAAGCCAGACTACAACAGAAGTGCAAGCAAGGTAGCATGGCTTAGTATAGGAGTCCTGGATTCCCTTCTTTGGATAGGAACCTACAGGACCATCAAAGTCCAATTGTATTTTACAAATGCAGGATCCATGGCCCAGAGAGGTTGTGCATGGCTGCTGTTGCAAAGCTAGCCAGTGTCACGTCTGGGACTAGAACCCACACTGAGAGTCCCAGGAAAATGCACTCCCCCCATGCCACATGGCCCTTACTTGTTGGTTCCTAAGATGAGAGAGGAGTAAATAATGAATTGAAGCTGGGAACTTGTCCCCAGTCTCTCAGGTCCTTAGCCCAGCAAGGGATGATAATAGCACCTCCTTTCCTGGGTTGTTATGAGGATCAGCTCACATAAGATAACGTGTGTAAAGTGCTCCATATGCTAGCCGCTGTTGTTGCTGATTCTCTCCAGCGGCCTTTGGAAGAACAGGATTTATGCACTTCTGGAAATGACCCACACTTGGACTGGGCACAGACATTCCACATGTCTGGCCTGCACCTGGCTTTACTCCACGATAAAATATTATAGACGAGGAAACTAGACCAGCACACTTAGTCACCTTGAGATGCCTACAACTGACATGACATTATTTCATTCTCTGTCCAAGCACTGGTCCCAGACCACACTGCTCCCTGGGAAAGAAAGAGAATGTTTTACCAAGTCTTGGTCTGTTAACAGGACCCCAAACATACAGGACACATAGAAATCAAACCACCTCTCCTGGCCTGCTACACTTCCACCCAGGCTTTCAGGTGAAATAGACAAATGACAGAGAGAGAGAAGGAGGGAGGGAGAGAAAGAGAGATACAGAGATAGAAAGAAATATAGAGGGAGAAGGGAGGGAGAGGGAGGGGGGGGAGTGAGAGAAAGAAAAAGAAAAGGGGAAAAAGGGAAAGA
>NW_020954618.1:780113-862171 GCF_900497805.2 Vombatus ursinus
GGGAGTGAGAGAAAGAAAAAGAAAAGGGGAAAAAGGGAAAGAGAGGGAGGGGGAGTAAGAGAAAGAAAAAGAAAAGGGGAAAAAGGGAAAGAAAGGGAGGGAGAGAGGAAGAGAGAGAAAGAGAGATACAGAGACAGGAGAGACAGAGATAGAGAGAAGAAGGAGAGAAAGAAAAAGAAAAGAGAAGAAAAGGAGAGGGAGAGAGGGAGGGGGAGGGAGGGGGAGAGAGAGAGAAAGAGAGAGAGAGATACAGAGACAGGGAAAGACAGAGAGGGAGAGGAGAGAGGAGAGGGAGAGGGAGAGGAAGGGGGTAGAAGAAAAAGAAAAAGAGAAAAGGGAGAAAAGGGAGAGAGAAGGAGGGAGAAGATAAGGGAGGGCTAGAGACAGAGGGTGAGCAAGCATTTATTAAGCACTTACTATATGCCAGTCGCCTCAGTTTCCTCATCTGTCAAATGAGCTGGAAAAGGAAATGACAAACCACTCCAGTACCTTTGCCAATAAAACCCCAAATGTGGTCATGAAGTGTTGGATATGACTGAAACAACTGAACAACAACTCCTTCTCTGCTAAGCTCCTTGAGAAATCTGTCTACACTAGCTTCCTCCACTTCTCCTCTCACTCTCTTCTAAGCCCTATGCATATCCAACTGCTCTCTCTAAAGTTAGCAGTGCTCTCTTACCTTCTAAACCAACGGGCCTGTTCTCCATCCTCCTGCTCCTTGACCTCTGTGAAGCCTTTGACGTTGGCAATCCCCTTTTACTGCTGGATATTATCTCCTCTCTAGGTTTTTGTGACAAGAGCCTGGTTCTCCTCCTACCTGACAGTTTGTCCTCAGTCTCCTTTTATGTAACCCCAAATTCTACAAAGCCTTTTACTTTTGAAAACCTTAGAGCCATTCTTAGAAATATCCCACAATGGTTTGCAGAGGGCCCCAAAGGTCAATTTAGCCATCGTGAGGAAACCAGGACAAGATTTCCAGAGAATTCGACTGTTACAATCTGAACATGACTGCCCTTGGCAAGGAGGTTTCTAAGATCAAAGCTAGATTTTGTACCTCTTCCAATTGCTTTCCCTTCATCATTGGCATAGTGATACAACTTTGATAGGGTTTTAATTTAGATTTTATAATGCTGAAGTATCAATAGGAAGGTTGCATTTCTACTCTCTGCTGTGGATCCAAATGCATCAGTAGCAAAATACATCAACATCTGAGTACATGCACAGGTTGTCATAAACCTTTAATGGTATCAGTATCAATGGGAATATCTTCTATTTTTTATGGTGCTTTATGATTTGCTTTATGGCTTTGTACATATTTCATTTGGGGTGATCATGGGACTATTGAGATCATATAACCCAACTCCATCATATAACATTTAAGGAAATGGAGACTTAGGGAGGTGTCAAGGTATAGTAGAACAATCCCCAAAGGGATGCTTCCTACCTTGGACACCTCCCTAAGGGAGCGAGATTCTTTCAAGGGTAAATGAAGAACATTTGTAAATTTGAGAAGAATGAATTATAATCAATAGGCTTGGGTGCAAGCAAGGCATGGAAGGCATCTGGTTTATAACATGTATTCTGCATTTGTATAGAGGGATGTTAAAGAAGGCAATAAAGCCAATCACCAAGCACTTCACTGGCCAAGAAAACCAAGAGTCATCATGTTTTCCCAAAATGGACCAGATGAGTTCGGGCAATAAAGCATGGATTCCTAAATCACTTTTATAAAAATTACACATCCGCCTTAAAAGAATGCAAGGAACTACACAATTCAAGCCATGCCAGGATCTGAGGGTCCCCACTAGGGACCATGGCAGTCATCAGTGCTAATCTAACCCAATGGCAGCCTCTGCCAGAACATCCTGGACAAGTGGCATCTAGCATCTGCTTGGAGATTCCACTTTGGGACCCCTCTCATGGTGAGGAAGTTGGCTTTTTTTTCTTGATGTTAAGCCAAAACTTGCCTTTGGGCAACTTCTCCTTCACTGCTCCTGATTCTGCCAGAAGATCTAACAGCCCTTCCGATGCTTAAAGTCAGCAGTCAAAGCCCCCATAAGCCTTGTCTTCTCCACTATCTTCCACCAAGCCTCATATGACATGGACACAAAGCCCTTCATCATCCCGGCTGCCCTCCTCTGAGCATTCACCAAACTGTCAGAGTCCTTAAACCAAGGCCCTCAGAACCAACCAAGGCTCCAGTTGTGGTCTGGAGATGGCAGAGGGACCATCACCTCCCTGTTCCTAGAAGCTTGGCCCCTCTTAACACTGGCTAGGGTCACATTCATTTGGAGGAGGCTGCCACACCATACCCCACTGCTAACTCAAGTGGAGGGTGTTCTACTCAAACTAGCAGATCCTTATCAGAACTGCTTCCCCAAGGTCTCCTAGTGAAGTTTATCATGTTTATCATGAATGTTGCCCCAGGGCAATATTCTCCACCCATCCCTACTGAATTTCATCAAATTAGGTCCATCCCAGCCCTCTAGAACTTAGGAATGTTTTCTGTAATAGAGGAGAGTGTTAGTTTAGTCCTTCCTGATTTGGGGCTCAATAAATGCTCTTCTTTCCCAGTACCCAACCAGACAGGGTGGCTTTCCTCTAGTTCTATTGGCACTGCTTGGCTGGCTGTGGAACATATGAGCTGTCCTTTGTCCTTGATACATTACTAATCCACCTGCTTTTATACTCTTAGAGCTCTCAGATAACATCCTTGGTGCTGTTTCTCTTGTTCTCTTTCTTTACTGGCAATGTGTCACTGCCTTCTTATGCCCATTATATGCTCTCCATTGCTCTTTGGGTGACCTACACCTTGGATGCTTTGGAGATGGTGGCATTCCTTCCATGATTCAGAGTCATGGGGTAATCACTGGAAGAAGAGATATAAAAGCAGAAACCGGATATAGACCAATATCTCACACCATATACTAAGATAAGGTCAGAAGGGGTACATGATTTAGACATAAAGGGTAATAGCATAAGCAAATTAGGAGAATAAAGATTAGTTTACCTGTTGTATTTATGGATAAGGGAAGAATTTATAACCAAGCAAGTGACAGAGTACAAGATATAAAACAGATGATTTTTATTACATTAAATTAAAAAGGTTTCACACAAACGAAACCAATGCAGTCAAGACTAGAAGAAAAGGAGAAAACTGGGGGGGGGGAGGAGTTTTACAGTAAGTTTCTCTGATAAAAGCCTCATTTCTTTACTATTTAAAGAACTGAGTCAAATTTATAAAAATATGAGTCATTCCCCAATTGATATATGGTCAAAGGATATGAACAGGCAGTTTTCAGAAGAAGAAATCAAATCTATCTATAGTCATATAAAAAAATGCTCTAAATCACTATTGATTAGAGAAATGCAAATTAAAACAACAAATGCAAATTAAACAACTAAACCACTTCACACTTATCAGATTGGCTAATATAACAGAAAAAGAAAATGACAAATGCTGGAGGGGATGTGGGAAAACTGGGACTCTAATGCATTGTTGGTGGAGTTGTGAACTGATCCAACCTTATGGAGAGCAATCTGGAACTATGCTCAAAGGGCAATCAAACTGTGCATACCCTTCAACCCAGCAATTACACTACTAGGCCTGCATACCAAAGAGATCTTTAAAAATTGGAAAAGGATCTATTTGTACAAAAATATTTATACCAGTCCTTTTAGTGGTGGCAAAGAATTAGAAATTGAGGGGGCATCTATCAATTGGGAAATGACTGAGCAAGTTGTGGTATATGATTGTGATGGAATATTATTGTACTATAAGAAATGGCAAGCAGGATGTTTTCAGACAACCTTGGAAAGATTTGCATGAACTGATGCAAAGTGAAATGAGCAGAACCAGGAGAACACTGTACACAGTAACAGCAATACTGCAGGATGACCAACCGTGAATTGCTTAGCTATTCTCAGCAATACAATGATCTAAGATAATTCTGAAGGACTCATGAAGAAAAATTCTATCCACCTCCCCAGAGAGAACTGATTAACTTAAATGCAGATCAAAACATACTATTTTTTACTTTATGTTTTTGTCTGTATTTTCATTCACAATATGACTAATATGGAAATATGTTTTTCATGACTGTCCATGTATAACCAATATCAAATTGTTTGCCATCTTAGGGAGGGGAAAAGGGTGGGAGAGTGAAGGAATTTGTAACTCAAAATTTTTAAAAATGAATGTCACAAATTGTTTTTACATGTAAACGGGAAAAAATATTTTTAAAAAAAAAGAAATGACAACAGAATGATGGGACATTGTTGCAGGGAGAAGCTTGGGGTCATTAGAAGCACAGCGGAATTTTTCCAAGGCAACTGAACCCACTGGAGGGCTCTCCCAAGAGGTAAAGTGATTTCTCTAGATATGAAAGGCAACTTTCATGAGCCATGACACCACAGGAAACAAGAGCCCACTGGGACCAGAGCAGGCTGCTTGGGATCATTTGGTTTTCAGTGTAGTGGATCCCTCCTCTCCCTGATCATTTAGGCCTGGGCACAAGGCTGAGAATGATTTCCAGGTAATTTTCTTTTGGCTCAAACGCGGCTTTCTTTCATTTGATAAAAATGTCATAAAGGACTGTGGACCTACTCCTGCAGCATTTTGGAGGAGACTGATGATGGGTTTTGCCTCGCACACAGCAGGTGCCTAATCAATGATTGTTGGATTCAGCCGCATTCACAGACCTGTTTGTTAGTCGGTAAGACTCGTTCGAGCCCCTGCTGCCACTGGAAGGTTCCACTGGGGAGTCAACCAATACAGGATACAAAAATGAGTCCTTGCTCTCAGGGTGGGAGATGACACATGCACAAACATGCAGAGATTAATATCCACAAAATAAATACAGGGTAATGTGGGGGAGGGGGGAAGTCACTCCAAAAAAAAAAAACAAAAACAAAAAAAACACGGTGATGGGAAAGGCAAGAGGGGCCCCAAGATGATTTTTTTGAGTTTTTGCTGTTTGGAAGAACATGAAGTGTTCCTATGATCACTTTTTCAGAAGGGAGGAATTCATGTCCTTTGCAAATGCTTTTTCCTCTTCTTCTGAGAGACCCACAGCATGATTTTTTTTTTTAACTGTTAAAGCCATATCAGCTAAGTGTGGCATAGTGAAGTCAAAATGGATTTGAGTTCAAATTCTGCCTCTGACATTTACTAGCTGTGAGACCTTAGACAAGTCATTTAACCCTTTCTGCTCCTCAGGCAATGTCTTACAATTTATCTGCTCAGAGGTGGTTACTATTGCATCAGTGTAGAAAATCCCCACACCTGGAGTTCCTCTGAGCTGAAGTGGGGGGGGTGGGGAATGAGATCGCTTAAACTAGTCCAACCCCCTTATTATGCAGATGAGGAAATGGAGGCCCAGGTAGAAGAAGGGATTTATCCAAGTTCATATAGGTAGTATCAGACAGGATATGAACCCAGGTCCTCTGACTAGGCCAGAGTCCATGCTCTTTTCTCGTTATCCTGCTAATCTTCAGTGGAACAGTGGGACAAACCGCCAGTAACTCCCTGTGTGGCCTTGGGCATGTCACTATTTCTGCACCTTTCTTGCTGGTGTCTATCACTGAGCTAGGTTTCCAGACCTCCTCTATTTCTGTTTCTTCTGGGCCCCGAGTTAAGTCATCCTGGCCTTTCTCTAGGTCTCTCTCCCTCTCCTTCACTTTTCTTTCTCCACCTGTGGATCTCTAAGGGCTTAGCCTTTGGAGTCAGAGGACCTGAGGTCCAATTCCAGCCTTGCCTCCCGCTAGCTGTGGATCACACCCTACCCAGAGCAGAGATGCTGCATCACACCTTTGAGAAATTTCCACCCCGAAGTGATTCCGGTTTGGTTTTTTGTTTGTTTTTCTAAGCTTTGGCATCTCAGTTACCTGTAACATTCACTTATACAAAATGGCTCACTCCCTGGTGGCGCTGTAGATGTTCCTATGTCTCACTTTGGGAAGAATGGCCATTGCCAACAGGATTTAGTGAAGGGGGAAGGAAGGTTCATCCCTTATTATCATAGATTTTCCACTGAAGGCAACTCTAGAAGTCAGCTAGGCCAAGCTACTCCTACACAGCAGATAATGGAGGCCCAGAGAGGCTGACTTGTCCAAGATCATACAGCTAGGGTGTCTCAGGGTTGGGATTTGAAAGAAGGCCCTTGGATTTCCAGTCCTACATTCTCTACTGAAATAGGCTGCCTTTATAGGAAATCATTTTAACTAATATACCCTTTTACTTTAATTTAACAAGCTTTTATTTAAGTACCTACTATATGCAAGGTGCTTGTGACCCAGAGACAAGCCCAGCCATCCCAGAGCTTACGTTCCACAAAAGGGTGGAGCCGGAAGCAGGGCAGAGCTTTAGAAGCGGCGCACAGGTACATGGACCAGATAGGAGTGTGCTTCTCCTGCAAGTAGACCCCCTCTGGACTTGAACCACTGCCAGGCTACACAACCACCATCAGGATCACCAACTTGGAAGACTCAGGCTCTGCCCTTGGAGGGATGAGCTGGAAACTCTGGAAGATGGCTCTCCCCTTCTAGCCCAGCTGCACCTGGAGTCAGGCTATTTCCTGGCTACACCAGCTTGGACCTGGCTTCTCCAGTCACTTCCATGGGTTTTGATGTTGTCCTTGATGTCAGCAGGTTCCTTACAACCCATCCTTTCCCTCTGGGAGGCCCAGGAGGCTGGATCTCTCTGCCAAGCCCTGCAGTCTATCCTCCTTTCTCTCAGACCCCAGGACTAGGTGAGATCCATGCCCACTTTCTAAGAGGCAGGAGGACCCATGGGGACATTGACGCAGAGACTCCCTGCAAGGCCTCTGCAGATGGGCTTTTTCTCTGCCCCACCCAGCCCCACTCTTATCTGTGACAAGCTTCCTTCAGTCCCTAGCAGGGCTGGAAAGATAATGGGGAAAAGTTCAGGGTCAAGGTTCCTCCCACAAAAGGGTCTGGAGAAGACTCCCAAGAGAGAAGACTCCTCCAAAGGAGAATTTCCAAGAAGCCTTTGCGCCATCAGTCTCTTCTCCCCTTCTCTCACCCTCTGTCAACTGGTTATTCCTCCAGGACAGAACCTGTCTGAACCACTTCCTCCTTCCCCAGGGTGCCATGTTCCTCCACTGCTTCCACCCCTCTTTATCTCAAGCTTCCAAGTTAGGAATATTAGCCAGACTTGACCTTTCTAGGGGGTGGGGAGCCCTTTGATCACTGCCAAAGGTCAATTCCAAAAGTCACTGTCAAAGAATGCAGTAGCCACAAGGGCTGTGGGGACCTCCAAGTGCTATGGTGATAGGATCTTCAGTTTGAGGTGTTTTGGTTTTATTTTGTTGTTTTCTGGTACAGATAACTTGGTGGTGGGTTCTTACCATTCTCCTCTTCCCATCATTATTGTTTTTGCTGCAGTTTGGGGTGATTTTCTGGTTTATTTAAGGTGTTCAGTATATCCTAGTTGAGATCTGATATCTTCTTGGTAT
Source organism: Vombatus ursinus (assembly GCF_900497805.2). Taxonomy (NCBI): domain Eukaryota; kingdom Metazoa; phylum Chordata; class Mammalia; order Diprotodontia; family Vombatidae; genus Vombatus; species Vombatus ursinus. The sequence continues at coordinate 787,589 of NW_020954618.1, forward strand.
TGCTAAATACAACAGAACTGAGGAAGGTCTAACAGTGAAGGTCCTCAAAACAGGCTTCCTGCAGGGGGAGCCTCCTGAGCAGAGCCTTAAAGGAAGCTAATAAGAGTCTAAGATAAAGAGGTAAGGAGGAAATGTATTCTAAGCATGAGACACAGCCTGTGCAAAGGCCTGGAGGTGGGAGGTGTTGTCCCTGGGAAGAGCAAGGAAACCCTAGGGCTGGAATGGAGAAGGGGAGGAACATGAAATGGACTGAAAAGTTGAGCCAAGTGGAGAGATAAGACCTTTTTAGTCTTCCACTATCCAGACCCGTCATCTACACTGATTCTCCTCGCTGGCTAATGGCCCAATTCTTCTTGCATTGTATATAGTATACTTCATTATTTCAGTTCAACCGTGTGTTGGCACTAGCCTTTCCTTTCCCAGATTGCATAAGGTAAATGTGAAATTCCCTGTTATCCAAGGTTCTCAAGCATGATGGAAGAACATGCTAGAAAATTGGGATTCTCTGTCCCTCCACACATTGAGTTCAGGCTCTCTAAGCAAAGAGGTTTTGTTTTTTTTTTCCCCCTTTAAGGGAACTTTGAGTGCAGGCTACAAAAGTCCTTATTCTGCTCAACTTTCTTTCTTCTTGACCACCTCCAGGCTAGAAGAAGGCAAGCACTATCAGAAGAAACTAGTGTCTTCAGCATGACCACCGTGTTATTGTGTTCAGGGGATAGACTGTGATCAGGGAAACAGCATGTTCTTCTGGGGGCTTGTGCCATCAGGCTCCCACCCCTCCAGAGCCTCATTCTGCCGGCCCAAAGCCATGCTTCCCAAGGGACACCTGCAGCCACTGTCCCCATGTGGGCTCATCCCAGGCATGGCCCTGTTCTTATCATCAGGGGCCATAGAGAGGTACATGGTGGAACTTTATCTTTGCCCTCCAACTTTTCACAGAAAACCCAGTGGCAGCGCAGTTGTGTTTAGTGTATTCACCATCTAGAACCAACACGGAATCTGCCAAAGTCAATTCCAGAGACACTGATTAAGCACATACTATGCACGTAGCACCACCGTGGCTCAGAACCAGGTTGCTGGTGTTTGAGAGACACAAATGCCTCAACCCAGAGGAAGGCCCTGGCCTGATGGAGCTTGCATTCTAAGGCAGGTGGGGGGTGGGAACAGGCATCAGGGAAGATCCTCTAGACAAGTCGGCGCCAGGGCCCAGCCTCCAGCTAAGCAGATGAGGATTCTGCAAGGTGAATAGGAGGAGAGAATGCATTCCACAAATGAGAAAGAGCCTAAGCAAAGGCGTGGAGGTAAGAGATGGAGTTTCAAGTTGGGGAGACAGTAAGTGGGCCTGTTTGGCTGGAATGAAGTGTGTGTGTGTGTGTGTGTGTGTGTGTGTGTCTGTGTATGTGTGTGTGTATCTGTGTGTGTCTGTGTGTGTGTCTCTGTATGTGTCTCTGTGTGTGTCTGTGTGTCTGTGTGTGTGTGTGTATCTGTGTGTGTGTGTCTGTGTGTTTGTCTGTGTGTGTGTGTGTCTGTGTGTCTGTGTGTGTATGTGTTGGAAGGGTGGGAGATGGGTGGAGGGGAGGGAGGGGAGAGTCCTATGAAATTAATCTGAAAAAGTTGGGTTGGGGCCGGACTGCAGGGCACTGCAAATGGCAGATGGAGGCACTTGCAGTGTGTTTCATCAATTGGTCAGTCAGGCAATCAAAGATACGTTCAAGCCGAAGTAGCAAAGTAGATCCTGGGGTCCCAGACGAGAAAAGGAAACTTTCCCTCCCCTCAAGGACTTGCCTCTCAGGGCAATGGGCAACCCCTTCCAGGATCTCCCAGAGCCCTGCAGATGTTGCCTTCCTCTTTGTCTGAGCCCATGATCAGCCCTGGACTTTAACAATACAGACGGGCAGCTGTAGATGGTGGCGGGTAGACTGCAGAAAACAGAGGCTGAAGGCAGGAGGGCCTGAACTGGGGTGCTTGCACATGAATAGAGCGACATTATGGAGATTGACCCTACGAAGTGGAGACACTGACTGGATAGGTTGGGGCCAGTGGGGCCGACTGGAAAGTTGGACAAATGACTCTCCTCCCTGAATCCTGATGTTCTAGCACATTGGCAGAAGGCTGCCTGTCCTAATGTGGCATTTTCCTGGCTCTGCTCTTCCTGAGCCTTTCCCCTTAAACACAAACTCCCTGACCTTTGCCTGGTGCTAACAGTAATGGCTTCTATGAGGCTGCTCTCTCCAGCCTCCTGCTTCTTCATATACTTTTGTACTGGGAAATGGTGTTCTACTGAACAGTGGTCCAGCCGGTCCCTGAGTGTCCCCTCGCCATGTACACACACACACACACACACACACACACACACACACACACCCCCATCCCTAGACTAAGAACAGCACATAACGGCATGTGTGTAGTATGGTGCTACCTCTGGAAAAAGGGATGCCCTTGTGGGCATCCCTCACTCCCTTGCCCAACACACATACTGCCAAGCTCACCAATGGGCTGGACCATGTACCAAGGGCCTCCTCCCACCCTGCTCCTGGGAATCCAGAGGAGGAAGTACTCATTGACTATTTAGATGCTCCAAGTTGCCAGAAGGCTACAGTGATCGCCCTGAGCACAATGCCAATTAGCAAAGGCTAGACCAGCCCTTCTGCACCAGAGAGGCCAGGCAAGATGGGATCTCTGCCCTGAGGGGGCAGATCCACTAACGGAGAAAAGCCCAGGACAACTCCCGTCTACCTCTCCTTTCCACCCCATCGTGGTTTTCTGGGAAATGATGTCTCAGAAACTCCTCAGTAAATACCAGACAGTCACCAGGCCCTTGTTTAGCATTTTCTATATGCCACAAAGTGAAAACTAAATGGTTCTTGCCCTCAAGGTTCTTACATTCTATTCCAGGAGGAAAAATGGCATATAAAATAAAGAAATAGACACTAAATACAAAGTAATGGGGGAGGGGATTGCAATAACAACAAACATGGGAGAGAGGGTCAGAAAAGCACTCTTGAAAAAGGTGAGGCCCCTGAGCCAAGCCTTGTGGGAAGATGGCGACTACAGGGTGGAGGTAAGGAGACAACAGAGAATGGAAAAGACAGTTTCTGCTATAGGGAATCACTGAAGTAGTAATGGGAAGAGGGAGAGGTGAGAATGGGGAAAGGAGGAGAGGGGGACAAGGGGGACAGGGATAGGGACAGGGATGGGGAAGGGAATGGGGATGGTGACTGGAAGAGGGAAAGGGATGTGGACTGGGATGGGGATAGAATGAGGATGGGAACCAACATAGGGATGGGGATAGGGATGGAAATGAGGGTGGGAATGGGAACAGAGATAGGAGTAGAGATAGGGATAGGGATGAAGACAGGAATGGGGGTTAGGATGGATTGGGGATGGGGATGAGGGTGGGGACAGAGATGGAGATGAGGATAGAGATAGAGATAGGAATAAGTGTGTCTCTGAGCGGAGGGAGCCATGGGAATATGGGGACGTGGGTGAGGATCTTGTAAATTTGAGGACTGGAGAAAATGTTTAAAATATAGGGGAATCTCCTAAAGATGTGCTGTCTTTCTCACTGCCTCTGCCTTCACTTCTAGATCCCTGACCCTCCATACTTTGCTTCATACCACCAAAGCCAAGAGGTAAGGAGACCTCAGGACACCAAGATTCCCAAAACAAGCAGAGCAAATGTCCCTGTCTCCCGGCAAGAGGCAGGAGCCCCAGAGGCTGTTTTAGCCATCCCCTACTGGTACAAGGGCTACCAGGGCTATCTTCTGCTCCAAACACTCCAGCATGGACATTGCTTGATACGCTCTAAACCCAGCATCAAGATCTTAGCAACTAACAAGTATTGATTAAGTGCCTACTATGTGCTGGGCACCCTGCTAGGTGGCACTGGATATGCAAAAACAATACAACAGACCCTAGTCCCAAGGAGTTCATGTTTCATCTTGTGAGAGGACATGCACAGATAGACATGGTGCATATAAGGTCAGTTTGGGGTAAAGGCACTAGCAGCTGGTGTTGGGGGTGGGTCATAAGGCCTCCTTATAGAAGGTGATGCTAGAGCTGACTTTTGACCCTAAGAGGTGTAGGTAAAGACAGAGAAAGGTGACATCCATTGCCAAGGTCCAAAGATGGAAGATGGAATATCGCATGTGAAGAATGAGAAGACCAGTGTGTCTAGACCACAGAGTACAGGAAGGAGAGTAATGGGGAGCAAGTTTGGAAACTTAACCCCAAACAGAAGAGCTTTAGGAGTCATTTGGGTTCACTGAGTGGGGTGGTGGGGTGACACGCTTACACTTGGCTTTCAGAGAAATCCCTTCGACATCTGGGTGGAGAATGGACTGAAATGGAGACTTGAGGAGAGGAGGGGACCCTCTGGCTGTCAGGGAGCAGGGCCGCAGAAAGGCTCGATTAACCCGTGAGCCAAGCGAACCTCAGACCCATTTCTCGCTAATGTTGGTAGACCAGCAGGCCAAGGAGTTTTGCCAGTTACAGCTGAGCAATTCTTTCTGTCTCCACTTTCTTGTCCTCTGTTCCCCCTCACTGCCCAGCCACGGATCATGGAGTTCATCGGTCCTATGGTTCCTGTTCCTGTTCCTGTTCCAAGATGCTGTCCTCCAGCAGGCCTTCCTTTGCATCATTCCTCTCAATACCTCTGTCTCACCTACTAGAAGCCCTTCTAATCACTGTCCTGTTTTCCTCTTCACGTTTGACTTAATTTAATTCAATCTAACAAATACTCCTTTAGCTCCCCCTATGTGCATGAACCATGGAAGGATCTGAGCAAACAAACAAACAAAAAAAAAAAATGAAACAAGCCTTGCCCTCATGGGACTTAAATTTTACTAGGGGTGAGGGGGGTGTGCATTCCAGCTTTATGGAACCAAGTGTTAGGAAAAGGGTATAATGGAAAGAAGGCTGGCCTTGAAGTCAAGAAGAGCTGGGCACAAGGTACACAGTGGGCGCTTGACAAAGCGTGACCCTTGGTAAGTCATGACCTCTCATGTTCAGCTGCTCATCTGTACATGAGGAGGCAGAACCAGATGGCCTTCAAGGCCCCTTCTGGCTCTAAATGATGCCAGCATGCAGAAGCCCCTAACAGGCCATTTGGGACCAGAACAGAGAAGGCATAGAGGGTAAGTATAGCTAGACCCAAGTTATAATGAATCACAAATCCTGTGACTGCTCCGATTATCTGAATTTGAAATGCATATTTCAATTGGGCTGGAACCAGTTACCACGTATTACTCGTTATAACTTCAAATAGTGGGAATTCAAATACATGGGGCCACTTCACAGGATTTATTATAGGGACTAATCGGGACCTGGCCATAACACGAAACAAGACCTGTGAAAGAAGGTGCCAAATAAGGCAAATGAGAGAGAGCCAAACTGGGGTGGACTTTAAAGGCCAAGCCAAGGAGTCTGCATTTCATCGTAGAGGCAATAGCAAGCCTCAGAAGGTCTTTGAGCAGGGCAGTAATGTGGTGGTACCTGGGCTGTAGTAAGTCATTTTGGTAGCTCTCAGGAGGATGGGTCAGCATGGGGAGAGATGGGAAACAGGGAGAATATTAGGAAGCGATTGCAATAGTCCAGGCGATAATACTATATGGGGTGAGGCGGGGGTCAGAAGTAGGAGAGAAATTGTAATAAGTAGAAGGGGACAGGCAGGATCTGTGTTGTAAAGACAGAATTGAGAGGGGATGACAATTGACTGGATATTGGGGTGGGGACAGGGGGGTGAAGAAGTCAAAGACAACTCTCAGATTGCCGGCCTGGAGAGCACCCTCAATGAGGCTTTTAGAACTAAACTTCAGAGAGGACCAAGGCCTGGGAGGTAACCCAGCCCTTCCTACCACTGCCTTTGGAGGACAGATTGGATTTATTTCCACAGAAGAAGCAAACTAGCCAGCGTCACTAACGGTAGCCAAGTCTTTTCTTGTGGATTCATTGTATCTCATTAGAGGGAAGAAAATTAACTTTAGAGCCTCTTCAGGGGAGGGGAGAGCAAAAGAGGGGGCAAGGCTACATCGGGATGCCCCCCAAATCAAACAGAACATGATCTCTGGAGGAAGCGAGAGGCATAGGGCTCCAGACTTCAGCCAATGTAAGATCTAGGCCCAGCAGGGGGATGAAAAGCACAAATGATGAGGGGAGATTCTTCTCAGGTTAGGCCAGGTCCTTCCTTGGTCACTTCTCCAGCGAGTAGGCTTGCCCTTCCATAGGAGGGTCCATCCAGAAGAGGGCCCGGAGCTCACTCAGGTGTATCTGATTGGCGTCCAACCCTGATATCACAGGCAGGGGTTGGGGCAGGGCATCAATTAGCAAGGTGACATAGCATGGCGTGGCAGGTGGGAATTTGGGGGCAGGAAGATCCTAGATTTGGAGGGATCCAGGGAAGGAGGGAGGCCAAGGGGGCAGATTAGACAAGAGGAGGAGGTATATCTGGGGCAGGGGCTATCTATCATCAAACCGAGGTCCAGGAAACCAAAGGCTTTTGACCTACCATGTCACTGCCTCCCCTCCCCTAGCTGGCCTCCCCAGGCCTGCAGAGAGCAGTTTAGACAGCTCTACAGAAGCACTCAGATCTGGAAAGAGCTGTCCAACATATGCAGGAGATAATGACATGGGCTAGGCAGGAAGTAAATCCCACAATCAGGATGAGTTCCCATCATCCAAGTTTTGCTTCTGAGATAGGAGACCAGGTTTCTTCATTCATTGGTGAGGCAAGAGAGGAGAAGGAAAACATTAAAAATTGGGGAAGACTTTTTGGGGGAACCAGTTATGCTGCACCCCTTTCCCATCCACCCCTCCAGCCCTCTCCCAAGCATCTGCACTAGTGGAGAGATGTGATTTCGCTTCCAAGAGGAAGCCTCAGCACCACTCATACATCCTGGGACCTCATCCTTGGTCAGTGGCATCCCTCTCCATGGAGCCCTAGCCTGCCGCTCTGCTTGGGGCAACCTGTTTCATTCTCTCCAGGCCAGCAAAGTTTCCTTAGAGAAACATATCCTGACATATTCTGCCTGGATCCCAGAGAGACTTGGGGTTCAAAATTGCCAAGCCATGCACTATATCTTCACCAGATCCAAGGGAAAGACCAAGTCCAGCCTGTAGTCCACCAGGCCTGGGCTACAGGAAGTAGTGAAGACCAAGAGGAAGGGTCATTGGAAAAGAGCAAGCAGTCCTTTGCTGGGAGGACTCATCTAACCCCTGGGACAAGGGGTGCCTCAGGGCCATCATCCATGGAGCTCATCTTGATGCATGAGCAATCCTCCCCCAATACTGTGCTCTACCAATGTGGAGCTAGCCACAGCATCCACTGGACCACCACCCAATCCGGATCATCCCAAGGGAGCAGCAGCGACCTGTAGCTGCAGTCCTGTCCCATGACCATGATTTGACAGTGACCAGGAAGCACCTACTACGAGGGGGAAACGCCAACTAGTAGCAACTGCCCCTTCGCCTTGACACTGAATCTGAGTGCCTACATCGTCCAAGCATTGCCAACCTTTCTCCGACAATGTGAGCTGCTCTGATATTCAACCCACACAGTGCCAGAGCACTGGGGCTTCTGATACCTTGGCAAATCTTGGAGTTCTGATCTGCAGATAGCCACGGGGCACCAGACGCCATCCAGCTCCCGACCCAGGAGCACCCCAGCTCTGTTCTGTTTGTCTCAGTTTGAGCAAACAGTCCTAGTCAGGACCCAAGAGCTCCATAATCCAATTTCCCTAGAGTGGGAACAAAGTTTAAGAGGTTTAGAGGGATGGGTAGGAATGAAGGCTTGGAAATCAAGGGTAAGGGAATACATGGCTAACACAGTGGGTGGGGAAGGATCCCTTATGAACCAGCCCCTACCCCTGTCCCCACCTGACCTGCCCCACACTACACTTCCTGATGGACCACAGGGGCAAGCATGCATGTATGCATGCATTCATTCACTCATTCATTCATTCATTCATTCATTCATTCATTCATTCAACAAGCATTTATTAAGCAAACTTGGAGCCAGGCATTGACTTTCCCAAAGGGCTAGGAAGGTCAGGCCCCAGAAACACAGTAGAGAGCTGAGGTGGGAGAATACTGGCTAGGACCCTCCCCGAGCTCTAAGCCCTCCCCCAGAGTGGCCATAGTTTAATGTCCAGAGGACAGGCCCAGCCCATCCTTCCTTCACACATACTGGGAACTCATCCTTGGTCAGCAGCATGCTTCACTGTAAGGCTCTTTGCCACTCCTCTTTTCATATTGTGGCAGAGGCAACTGGGCATTACCTGAGGCAAAGGACGAGGCAATACCAGGGTCGGAGGGCTTAGGAAGCCTACCTCCCACCTCTACTGTGAATGGGCACTTAGCATGGCCCCCAAAGAGGAGTCGATGGGATGGAGAGACAAGCCGACAGCCGTCTGCGGATCTGAGAGGCAGCGGCACCCCATCCTCCACCCCAAACCGCTGCCCTCAGTTTCGTCTCTGCATTCACCTTCTCTTCCTCCTCCCATTGTACAGCCTCATACTGTGTACATACATGGAGAGTAGTGGCCTAATGCTTCTGATCTACCATGTTCCCCAACACACTACCACCACCCCGTCCCAAACACAGAGGCCTACTTTCCCCCTTAAGTCACTCTTTCTCATTGATGGATGTGAAATCAGAAGCCCTAGGATCAAATCTTGGCACCGTCACTGACTCTGTGTGGCCTTGGGTGAGTCGTTAATTAGTCATGAATGACTAATGAGTCACTAGGGAGACCCTAGCCTCTGTTTCCTGGAAAATGGCGGACGGGTGGGGCTGGCCCCAGTGATGACTCAGGGACCTTCCAACTCGATCTATGAATGATCCTGTCCTCTCTACAAGAAAGTGATTCCCAGCTGCTTGGCCAATGAACCTTAAAATTCCCAAAGGTCCTCCCTTCTTAAATCCAAAAGCTTCAGGCAACGAGTCTTGACCAACAAGAAGTAGGCCCAAGTTCCATGTGGGTAGTAAGAAGACGCTCCAAGTCTCCTCTGTCAAACGGAGGCAGCCATACGCCCCTTGTCCATTTCCCAGGGTTGTTGGACCTAATGATGTACAAATACGAAAGGCCCTTGCCAACCTGAGAGCAGTACAGAAATGCCTTCTGTTATCATCATTGGATACCCGTCTAAGTTATATATCAGCATAGATAATTTAATATTTGATGGGCACATTTGCCTGTATCAATTATCACTTTAATTGCTCAGGATAGAAAAGTCAGATATTTTTTAACCAATTTGCTGGAAACACTGTTCTATAGACCCTCCTTTTTTCCAGTTCGACTCTGCCCATGTCTCTTAAGATACGTATCTTCTCTGGACTTCCATTCTTCCCTCGACTCCTCCTCTCTTCCTGACTTCCCATATTTCTCTCCTTATGTCTCAGGGCCTCTCAGTCAACATATTGTTGGTGCTACTGTTTTTCATTTCCTCTCTGGATCGATCTTCCCAGCTGAAATCATCTGGTGGCCCTTGGTTCAAATCTCACCTCTGACTACCTGTGTGACCTTAGGTAAGTCAGTTCTGAGTCTCAGTTTTCTTATCTGTTGGACCAGTAGCTTTGCAGACATTCCCAGCGCTAGATACAGATCTAAGAGCCTTTAGCTGGGGAAGATGCCACCTGAGCCCTCCCTCAGTCAGGAACAGGAAAAGCAAATCCCTGCGTTGAAGCTCTGCCCTCCCCAGCCTACCTGTCCCCCCCACCCCTCACCCCTCACCAGGCCTGCAGCACCTGGCCTCCTGCCTGGCTGCCCAAAGCCTCCACCATTCCCTACCAACAGGAGGGCAGGAGAGTGTGAGCACTGGGAGAACAACCGCCTTGGGAGTGGGAGGGCCTGGTTCACAGTCCTGCCACTGCCACTTTTCCCCAGGGCGACCTTGGCCTAATCACTTTCCTCTCTGAGCCTTAGTTTCTTCATCTGCAAAATGAGGGGCTTGGACTAGGGGGTCCTGAAGGTTCTTAGGAGCCTTTGATGATCTCTCCTGAGCCTCGGGGTCCCCCCCTCCCCAGGGAGTGCCCCTTCCTCTTCCTCAGTCAAACATCCAGGCTGGTGCTCAACCCCCCTCTGAGGACTTTGGAAGAGGCTCAGCTTGGCAGCCCCCTACCACCAAGGCTGCTGTCCTACCCCGCTGGCACAGGCTGGCCCCAGGAGGCACGGCCCTGCTCTACCCGTGGTTCCACTGACAATCAACAGGCAGCAGCCCCAGCCCACCTCAGCAGAGCCCCACCCACCCAAGGAATGACGGACAGACGACCCCTGCTGCGGAATGAAACCACGGACCTTCTCCGTGCCAGTCTCAGGTGAGCATCGTCGGCTCAACAAACCAGTCGTGACAACTCGTCTGGTAGTTGGGGTGGCCCCAAGCTCGTGCCAGATGCACCACCCTGCCCCTCTTGCCACCCGAGTCAGCGGCAAGGAAGCTCTCAAGGCCCACAGACACTCCTGGCCGCCTGGCACAAGCAGTAAAGCAGGCCGAAGGAGCCCAGCAGGAAGGGTCCTGTCCCCCTCCTCCAGGCCCCAGGCCCCTCCAGAGCCATTCCCTCACTGAGGCTCTGGGCTGTGGTTTCCCTCATGTCTCTCAAGGACTGATTCAATCTTCTCAACCTTCACCCTCAGCCCAACTGCTCTCCCACTCTTCCTAGGAGACAGGCCCGGGCCCCAGCCAGAACCCGGACTTGCTTTCTCTTTGCTCCCCCACGTTGGCTCCTCCTCAGAGCTCCCTCTCTCATGGGCACCATGACCGTCCTACCCCCCTCCCCAACCTGGGTCCTGTCAGGCTGGTGTGGGGATGCCCCAAGAGCCAACCCCATCAGATACCAGCGTAAGACCATTCCTGTCTGTCCTTTCCATTCCCCTCTGGAAAGGTGGCCAGGTCAAACATCCCTCCCCTTTACCCCACACACAAAATAAGATGATGCATGGAAAAGATTTTTGCAAACGAGGAAGCACTAGGTAAACAAATAAAGGACTCAACTTCCTGCATCAAGCGCTCGATCAACAAACATAGAGGAAGCCGCTTCCTCTTACTCGGCCTCTTCTGGTCATTTTGGGCTTGGGAAAAGGCCCTCCTTTCCTGGCTCTCTGAGACACAATTTCTCTACTTTCCTAATGACAAAAGAGGCCCGGCTTTTCCCCAGCCTTCCCAGGGTGGATGGAGGCTTATGGTCCCACCAAGATAGAGAGGCTGTCCAGAGCTTATGGGCAAGCCTGAAGAAATGCAGTCACAGGGAAGAGAGGCTGGCTTTGAATGATACTCACAGAAGCGTCCAGCCCTGCTGCGGAATGCTTAAAAAAAACAACCCACGCATGACTCGGCCCTATGTGCGGGCTGAAGAAAGGATATGGGTTTGCATGCTGCTGGTGGGGGGAGTAACGTATTCCTTCTTCTCTACAAGCCTATCTGAGCTTGCTCCTCAGTATTCAGTCAGTCAGTCAGCAAACATCTATTAAGCCCCTACTATGTGCCAGGCCCTGGGCTAGACACCGAAGATACAGAGACAAAAACGAAATAGTCTGTTCCCTTAAGGAGCTTCCATTCGGGGGGGGGGGGGGGGGGGGGAGGAAGGCTGAGAGCAGGTCAGAAGATCATCCATTTGGAGCTGGAAGGGACCTTCAAGGCCAGCTGCTCATGCCCCTCGAGCCAGCCCTGCTCTGCAGGCCAGCCTGTGCTCAGGTTGTCTGGCAGGGGCAGCTGGAGAGGGCAGGCAGGCCAAGGTCACGTTGGCACTGACACAAAATGAGGCTCCCTTCTGACAGTGAAGGACAGCAGCCTGCTGGGACCCCGTCAAAGCAACAGAAGAAGCCCTAGAAAAATTCCCTTTGGTGTCTTGCATCTCTATTGATGTAGGTACGAGTTCCTTAATTTAAAGACTTGAACCCAAACATCTTCCTCCGCCAAGCCACCCTGCCTACCTGTGGGCAGAATCGTCTCCTTACGCCCACCGCCAGCTGGTCATGTCATTTCTCTGCTCAACAAGCTTCAAAGGTGCCCTGTTAGCCTACTCTGTTCAATAACCATTTATTAGCCCCTACTATGTGCCAGACACTACACTAGGCAATGAGCAGAAAGACAGACAGCATCCTAGCCCTACTGCAGAGGAAACAGCCACTTGCAGTGAGTCCAAAGGCCCTCCACAGTCAGGCAGCAGCCCCTCCCCGCTGCCGTATATCCTCCTCTCCAGCCAGTCTGGGCTGCTCACCCCCACTGCAATATGCACGTGTATGATGCTCTGATAACTCTACCTTCTCCTCAAGCCAGTCCATGGCTTCCCTCCCACTCTTCTCCCATTGAGTTGTGGGATATCTTCAGTAGGGGATTTTTTTTTTTTTTCTGGGCATATACTGGACAAAGTCACTGCTAAAGTTGCTCCCAACTCTATGACTATGAATCCTGTCCAGCCAGATTTGGACTCAAATCTCGCCTCTGATAATACACGTGTAACCTTGGGCAAGTCATTTCCCTAGGGCTTCAGTTTCCTCACCTGTAAGGTGAGGGGATCAGACTAGGTGGTCTCTGAGTTATCTTCTGGTCTCTGAGCAATAAGCCCGCTTGCTTCCCCAAGCTTTCACCCGGCCCTTGTTCAAGCAATAACGATGAGTCCTCAAGTGCCAGTGTTGGGGGCTCACCCGCTATTAGGCCATGAGGTCCTTGAGAGCAGGGACCAGACCTTCTTCATCTTGACATGGATGCCAGAAGCCTGCACAAGCACTTCCTATTCAGCAAGCCCCTAACAAATGCTTTCTCCCCATACTCTTACTTGCCAGTAACAAGTCAGCGCAATTGATCAAGGAGAGGCATGATTCACCCGCCCCTAAATACATAAAAAGGCACCTTCTCGTAGCTTGAGTCTTAATCAATTAACTCTGCTGGTGCCCAAGACATCTGCCTAGTGAGACAAAAAATAAGAATGAAGAACAGAAACGAGGAAACTTCCCCAGTCGCCACCCCCCGGAGGTCCAACTGAGAACGTTGATGGAGATAATAGGATTATGGGTCTAGAGCTGGAAAGGACTTTGGAGGACACACGGTCCAACGCCCTCATTTTAGAAACGAGGAAGCTGAGGCCCCCACTCAGCCGGCTACAAAGGTCCTCCAACCTCAGGTCCAGCGTTCTCTCTGGCTCCTGCCACCTGACTCGAGCTCCTTCCGATGACATCGTTTCCCAGGTACTTAAAATTATCCCAGAGACATCTGCCTTCATCTGGCCAACCTTGGACTCCCATGCTCCATCTGTCACCTCATGGGGTTCTCTTGCCTGCCGCCATTTCTGTGTCCATTCTTTCCTCTTCATACCTAAAGTTGTGAGACAACCTCAGAGGCCTCCCCCAGATGAAAAAAACAGGCAGAAACAGCCAGCATACCTGAGGAATCCACACACGGAGCTACTAGGGATCCGAGGAACTGGGCCAAGGGGGCATGCATTGTCATGGCAGGATCTGTTCAAAGATTGGTCTTACGCTTATGCCTGGGGGAGGGGCTACAGACTCCTTGGGTTCACTGTATAAATGGCCCATTGTTTGGCAGCATCTTGGGACAGACTGCCATGTTGGAGGGACTGCTAGCCCCTCCCCATGTCAGGATGAAAGTGACTCTGAGGAGAGGAGAAGGAATGGGGGTGGGGAAGAATGGGAAGGGGTGGGGGGAAAGGGAAGCCATTAGATGACCACATGGCCCAGTTGTTTTGCTACCAATTTGTCCTCAATTAGCTAAGTTTCCTGAGAACATGAACTATGGCCATAAGAAGCCATAAATCTAATTCAGGCCTTAATTTAACTACATCATCCCTGAACAAAAGCAATGATTTTCCCCCCAGCCTTCTTCCTGTCATTGGATTCCTTGACTCCTCTCTCTCTCTCTCTCTCTTTTTCCCTTCCTCCTTCTCTCCCTCCCTCCCTCCCTCTCTCCCATTAAATCCCATAAGCAGCAGCAAGAATCTCCATTTTCCCACAATCCCGCTCATTTCTTCCTCAGAAAGTTTCAAAGTCAAACAAATTAACTATGAAACTTGGTTCAACTTTCATAATGGGAGTTCTATTCAATTCTACACTCTTTTATGCAGCACTGTGTGTCAGGAACTATGCTAAGCATCGGGAATGCAGACACAAAAATGAACCCCGTGCCTGCCCTCAAGGAGCTCACCTTCCCAGGGGGAGGCATCTCCTACATTCAATTGGAGTGGAGAGGGGGTGATCAGTTTCCCTCAGACTCCTTCAGGGTCCTTGTCTATTGCTTCTGCCACTCCTCCATGGCACCTCGGGATCTCTGGTTTACAGGAACTGTTCCCCCAAAATATTGCTGACAGAAGTGGTGTTTACATCAAATGCCTTTCAAAAAACATCATGGCTTGAAAAGTCTGTGAATCTCATCCCTTGTCTACTCAGTAATTTTAGAATTTGTAAGAGAATTCTCAGTATCTCCTTGCATGTCACTAGGCCATTCATCACTCCTATTCGTTTCCTTCCCAAAAGTTTTCACTATTTCCCAATCGGCTAAGGAATCACATTTGTACTCTCATAACAAGGATTCAATTCTAGGACCATTTATTAAGCACCTACTAACTATATGCAAAGGCACTGTGGTAGTTGCTAGAGATACCAAGGGGAAAACAAAATTGTCCCTTCCCTCAGGGAGCTTACAATCTACTTAATTTATCATTGTTATCATTACTATTATTTAAATCAAACAGACAGATGCCTAGGTGTTTGTTTTTTTTAATGTGACGCTCTTACAGGAATAATTCAAAGTGAATACATTTTGAAAAACATTCCTTCTACCCAAACCTAGGAGAAACTTACAAGCGGTATACAGCATCTGCCCAATGATGTTGCAAACCTGTAAAGTCTACAATAGCAATGTCTCTGAAGAAATCAAGGTTCGGGTTTAGAGTTAAGGGATTCCCAAGGCCACACTGGCTAGTGGGCTCTGGAGCTAGCAGATGAAGCCAGAGCTGTCACTCCCAAGTAATCTGCTCTTTCCACTAAATCATGCCCAAACAGGAAGGCTTCCTGGAGGCTTCCTGGAGCATTGAGACCAGCAATGGTTCTGAAAGGACAGTGAGGGGCTGGGTCTCATGACTTCAAGCGAGAGAAGCATGAAGGAAGCTGAACCGAATCACCACCACAATCATGGGATATGTATGATTTCCTGCTGGATGGGTAAGGTACACACACACAGGGACCAGCCAGGCAGCTTAAAGGAGTGCCCTATTCCTTGACCCTTTCCATGACTCCCATTATCTCCCAAATCCTGTAGAGGGGTTTTCTATGGGGGAAGGGTGTTGGGAAACTCTTTCTGTCACAGTCTGGACTGGGAAGGAGAGGAGCGTGGGGAGATAATGCAGAGTGCAGAAGTCAGAAAAGGTAGAAAGTAGAAGATGGAGAACTATTTCCATGCATACCAGAAGCCCCCCCCCCCGCCCCAACCTGTAGCCAAGTATTGTTCAGGCTCAGTGATTTCCAATCGTTTTAAGGCTAATGTAGCCAAGCTCATGGATTCCCTATTCCAGTATTATTACAGTTCCAGATAGCAAATGATTCTGTAACCCGTGATCATAGGCTGGACCCCTAGCCCCAGTCAGCCAACTTATCAATAGGGAAGGGGGATCCCCCAGGGAGCCCCTCAGTAGTATTTACAATAACAATTGATCAGCCCACGAAGAACATTTTACAAGGTGACAACAGAACACCTGGGAGCCACACCAAGGAGAAGCCCTCAGCCCTACCTGACTATATACACAAGTAACCAGATACACATAGGAGAACAGGACTTGGGAGTGGCATCAGAAAAAAGGAATGGCTTGGTGACTAGAAAGGGTTATACCCCAAAGGTCCATGGGACCCAAGCCACACACATCCAACAAGCCCATTCCCCCAATTGATTTTAGCCAGAGTTTGGCAGACTCAGTAAAGCACTGGGACAAACCCGGCTTTCCTCTACCTTACTCCTGGACCCCAAAGGATCTTGGCACAGGGGAGGCCCAGGGAAAGCCCAGGTGCAAATCCATCATCATTGCTGGCAAAGGAGCCAAGCACATGCTTTACTAATGGCGGGTCAGTAGGGTCATCTTCATATACTCTGAGTGGCATTGCTGGGGTTGCCAAGAGGCCAAGACTGAGCAAGGCTCTTGGGCTCAAGGAGCTTCAAAATCCCACTTAAGTGACCTCCACTGACCTAGTGTATACTGAGAACCCGTGGCATGTGCTAGGCACTATGGGGGATACAAATCACTACCCAAATGTGCTCCAAATCCAACTGAAGAGACAAGACAAACACGAGAGAAGAGGTGATTAAAGAGGAAAGGTAAGACTATGGGTCAAGACTGGTATAGGCAATAGTGCTTAAAGGAACTCAGAGAAAGGTGGTGTCTGTGTGGGGTGGAAAGATTCAGGAGGTGGGACCTGGACCCACGGGTACTCCCCCCTGTTCTCCACCCCTGGTTGCCAGCTTCTTGTCGTCTTCTAATACCTTCCAATTGCTCAGTACTCATGTTGAACGTTTTGGTTTTTCTCCCAGTTTGCCTCGTCTGGTACAATTTGAGCTCAATGTACAACTCAGTGATTTAAAAGTTATTTATCCAGTGGAACGATAAGCAAAGATGCCCCCATGACGTGCCAAAATCAGATGTCATTGAGGTCCTGACTGATACTCTTAAGGGAATGCTTCCCCACTCCCAACCCAAACCTAAACAGCTCATTTAACTCGCATTTTGTCAACAATTTAAATACATTTCTCACACTCTTTTTCTTATTTCCCCACTCACAACAGATTGGAAGTAGCAACTAAAAGGACATGTGGGATGTCAGGTGTCCTAACACTGCAGACAATATCGCTGTCCTTCTGTGAAGACACTCTTAAGGACACCAAAGTATTATCAAAAGCAAACAGAAAGAAGAGGAAGAATGTCTACTGGGGTCATGGGTGTAGGGCCAACCAGCCACCCCTCAGAGTCCTGCAGTGTGTGTCCCAGCACAACAGTGTTAGTGATTATTAGATCCTTGAGGAAAGGATAAATTACGTTTGTGTGCTATTTGAGAAAGTAATTGGATTTGCAATACATTTTTGAATTATTTCAATCAAAATCAAAATATGTGTTTTCTTAAGAGTTTGAGCAGATAAAAGAATTGCAAGTTGAGTTATCTGGAAAATTCACTCCTGTGAATTAGGTACTGTCCTTTGGAGCCCTGCCTTGGGTATTTGTGATACATGTGCCTGGATGTTTTGTGGAGTGGGTGCAGAGACAATCTGTCCGGGTCTAAGAGCTTTCTATGGCTCAGACTAGTGGATCCAGGATGAAAATGGCGTCACCCACAGTCAGTTATTTTGGTCATGAGACCCTGAGCTCTCGAAGCCAGAAATGGAAACGGATGTCACCACATGCAAGATCCCAGACCCAAGCATTGAGCCCCAGAGGTTGAGCCAAAGATGGGCCCAAGGGCCAGGAGGAGGTAGTTCTCAGGCAGCTTCCAAAGTCAGGTTCTGAAGCAGGCCCGAGTTCCAGAGGGAGCCTCCTTAGTCTACTGCCTACTGTACCTGGGAGACTCACTTCCACTTCCTCTAACTATGGAGTTCCCATTTCCCTCAGAAAAAAGCATCTCCAAATAGCAAGGAAGAGAACCCCACCCTATACACACACACCCAGCTAAAGGAGGTGAGCCTGTCCTTGTTCAGGAGGCACTCTGGTCAAAGTCTGAGGATGTCCAGGAAAGAAGGAGGCAGCTTATGGTAATCAGCCAGAGCCAGGGATCTGCAGGGCCTCCCCCTCTCCCTCACACCTTCCACACAGCTGCCAGATAAGATGTCTCTAAATGTGCAGTCTCAACGTGCCTCTCCCCTACTCCAGAATTGTTCCTCACTCTCTCTAGCCTGGGAACAAGTCCTGTCCCTTCAGTCAGGGCACTGACTAGTTCTTCAGGATCTGGCCTCAACCTGTCTTTCCAGACTCTGCCTATACTCCGCCTTCCGTGCTTGCAACGCTGTCTCTCTTCATTCCGCCTCTTGGAACCTTCAGCTCCATTCAAGGCTCAACTCAAGTCCCATCTCCCACAGGAGGCCCACCCCACACCCACAGTCCTTACTTATTTTGTCTCGATTTGGCACTTCCTTATCTATGGACATGTCTCCTCCCTACCCCCCTCCAGTATAATATAAGCTCCTTGAGCACAGGGGCCATTTCATTTTTGTCTTTTCAGTTCCCAGACCCTAGCACAGTACCTGGCACACAGCCAGTGCTTAATTAATGCTTGTCGAAGTGAATCATTAGGACTTGAGGGGCCCAAACTAGAAATCGGTGTCTGAAAAAGAAAGAGTCGCCACCAGGATTGGAGCATGCATAGCCTGAGCGATTCAGTCTCAGCATGATTGTTCTGGGCCCAAAGTATGTAGGAACAAACAGCCCTCTTTGAGAAGTGCCCTCCCTGAGTCCATCTATGATCCTGTGATTTCAGAAAGCAAAGTATGGCTGGGTCCCACGCAACCCCAAAGACCAAAGCGGCCTTTGGGAGCTTCCCTCCCCCTCCCTTCTGTCCCCATGAAGAGAGACAGATGGAGGCTATGAAGGGAACCACCTCACAGGCTGGTCCATGACCCCTCCACAGGCCAAAAAGCCTTACAGGGATGATTTAAAAGGGAGAAAATGGGGTGCTGCACCAGGCACCATAGCGCAGATGGAGAAGCAGAGATAGGAGTTATGGTTCTCATGGTTCTCAAAAGAGCCATGGGATGGTCAAGCTGTGGGGTAGCCATTCCTGGCAGGCCGAGGGCCACCCTCACCAGGGTTGCGGGCCTCTGAGGAGCAGGAGCACAATGCGGGGGCTTCCTGAGGCCCTCAGCAAGCACGAGTGGCTCCTCTGAACCCAAAGGCTGCCGAGTCACCAGACTTAGAGACCAGACACGAAAAGTGGAGTCACTACTAGGAGTGCAGAGTCTGAGGGGGTGCACACGGGGATGGTTAAGACAGGGTCCTAGAGCTGAACACCTCCTCTCTGCTCTTCACGAGCAGCGTCCTTATCAATATGGCATCAATAAACTCTCTGCCCTGCTTGGTTGAAACCCCAAAGTAAAGCCAAACCTGAAGCTGTGGTCATCTGCCTCCCACCCCACCTCCCTTTAAAAGAGGAAAATTTTGTCCTTAGGCAGAATGTAAAGCTTCCATTTGCCTGGGGAAATCGCTGGCATGTGCCTTTCCCTGGTATGGCTGGGATAGAGAGGGGGGCAGTGGAAAGAGTGCTGGATTTGGAGTCAGACGACCTGGTTTTGAATCCTGACTCTGCTTTTTACTACCTGTGTGATCGTAGACAAGTCACTTGGCCTCTCGGGAGACCTCAGTTTCCCCATCTGTAAAATGAAGGGATTACATTAGATGACCTCTCAGGTCCCTTCCAGCTCTGAATTCAACGATCCTAAGAGGATGCTGATTAATATAATGGGAGAGCCCCTGTTTTCCAGGGTAACAAAAACCCTTTCAGCAAGAGCGAGCAGAACACCCCAAAGAGAGGGGATAAAGGAAGTGGGATTGTACTGGGGTGAGCGAGCTTCCCAAGAAACAAGTTGGGCATCCCTCAATGTATTCTAGCACCTCACTTGGGCACCTGAAATAATACCAAGTAGATTCAGCTACCCCTACCATGTAAGAGAGGCTGGAAATACCACTGCCATGGATACCCTTTACTCCAGGAAAACGTAGCTACAAAAAGAGAGCTGAGATCAGTTTTCCGCCACCCAGGAGAGGATTTGTGATTGAAGAGGAAAATGCAGGGGTCGGGGGACTAGTTGTCAGGGATGACCTGGAGTCCAGATCTAGGATTGGCCCTGGTGAAAAACCATGCGGCAGGAGGTACGGCTCTTCTTCAGCAGTTTTGTGGGTTTTTCTTTCCACATCCAATTTCTTCTTTCCTTCTGCCTGATTTGTTAGTCTCCCCCCACCTGCTGCCTTGACCCTGTAATGAACCAAGTCTCAGTTAGGAGAGGAGAGGACTCCTGCATAGATCTATACTTCCTTTTTCATTAAAAAGTTTGAATCCATTCATTCCCAACCAATGAAGGAATCATGTCTATTTCATCATCCTACTGAGGTTAAAAAAAAAAAAAATCAATCCTATGGAGGAGATTTCTTTTATAGTATTTACTGAAAGTCAATTGAGACCCAAGAAGACTTATTTGAAGGAATAGGGAAAATCAGCAACAAAGTTGGTTTAATTCTCTAGCTAAAAGAGGCCCAATTCAAA
Source organism: Vombatus ursinus (assembly GCF_900497805.2). NCBI lineage: Eukaryota > Metazoa > Chordata > Mammalia > Diprotodontia > Vombatidae > Vombatus > Vombatus ursinus. The sequence continues at coordinate 807,823 of NW_020954618.1, forward strand.
ATGGCTCCTCAGCCTCCTATTTCTGAGTCCTTTTCTTCTTCCTCTTGGGTCACTGAGGCAACGAGGCTCTAGACCCAATGAAGAAAGTTCCATTTATCTGGTTTGTGACAGTCACCGGTGAGTGGAGAAGGCATTTGGAGGCTGTCGGGCCCTGATGGGCACCTGAAATAATACCAAGTAGATTCAGCTACCCCTACCACGTAAGAGAGGCTGGAAATACCACTGCCATGGATACCCTTTACTCCAGGAAAATGTAGCTACAAAAAGAAAGCTAATATCAGTTTTCTGCCACCCAGGAAAGGATTTGTGATTGAAGAGGAAAATGCAGGGGTCGGGGGACTAGTTGTCAGGGACGACCTGGAGTCCAGATCTAGGATTGGCCCTGTGGCAGGAGGTATGGCTGTTCTTCAGCAGCCTAGCATCTCCATCTGTCTTCTGCTGTCCATCTGTGCCTACCTTCCACACATAACCAGTCCCCTTTCCCTCAAACCCAGCCCAAAGGGCAAAAGAGTGTTTCATTTGGAGTTAAGGGACCTGTGTGCCTTTGGATCAGGCATTTAAACCTAAAGCATTTAAACTTCTTTGGGTCTAGTTCCTTTCATGTGAAAAATGAGAGGATTGGACTAGATGATCTCTAAATGACTCTAAGCCAATGAACCCATAACCCTGGCTTCTCCACCTCAGTTTGGAGTAAAACTGATTCATAGGACATTACTCAAAGCTAATTCATCTGAAAATGAAGTGTTATACTTCCCAAGGGTGCTTGTATCTCCATAGGCTATAAAATCTAAAGCCAAAGGGATGAATGTCTAACTGTGGGACTTAAGGAAGTGGATAAAAGAGATCAGGGAAATGGTTTGCAGGGGAGGGGAGGGACTCTGTGAGAGACTTTTCCAGTCCCTTGAAATAACATCCAATTAGTCATGTCCAAAAATGACCAACCATGAATGACTTTTGTTTCTTCTAGTCTTCACTTTTCCTACCATATGCCCTAAGGTGGTCTGAGTTTATGTAATCTCCACTTAGGTAGAAAATATAACTCGATTCCCACTCCCACCCCACAAGGTTCATACTCCACCTGAACCAAGACACTCTCACCTAAAATCCTCCTCAAGGAGAGATGTGTTCCATTCAATGGTATGGACGACCAGTTGATGTCAACATATCTATTAAGTGCCTATTATGTTCAGGTGCTGGGGATACAAAAACAACCAACAGTCCCTTCCTACAAGGAGGACAAACAATTTATCAGATAACCTGATGCTCCCGCTCCCTCCCAACAAAACAAGACCCTAGAGATAAATATGACCCTCAAGTTATCTAGAGAGAATAAAGCCTGACTGAGCCCAAACCCTGGCATGGGACAATGATTTTGTTAGTCACTCCCTCCCCAATTGTGACCCTAGGCAGAGGTCCAAGATGACCCAGGAAAAGTCTTGCTTCCCTACCAACCTGTTTGCTCCCCCATTCTAATGGATCAGCTGCAAGTGACTAGCAAAGTGGCCAAGTATATCTAACCAGTCAAAGGAAAGAATTTGTTAAAGAGAATCATCCCCACAGCTCAGTGTAAAAGAAATCTTATTATTGAGTAAGAATCTTTTAAGAAAAAAATAATCATGTTTTTGGTCCATTTCAGATTTCATCAGTGAGGAGAACTCACAGTGGGAAAACATACTCTGCCAATACAGCCTGGTGATATGTCTGGAATTTAGAATCTCCCAGAGTTACCCCAGGTACCTTGAACAGGCTAAGTGACTCGTCCATGGTTACACAGCCAGTATGTATCAGATGTGGGACCTGGGCCCAAGTCTTCCTGACTCCAAGACCCAACCTCATATCCACCAGCTCACACCGTATGAGAAAGACTCTCAAAACCAGTCAGCACTGAGGTAGAAATAGGGAGCAAATAAACACCCGGGAACTTAAGTCGGGCTCTCTGTGACTCTGCTGTTTTTCTAGCATCCCCAGAATCCCAGAATCTCAAAGCTAGAAGGAAAGTCAGAGACCTTCTGGTCCAAGCCACACCTGAGCCTCAGGATACCTGGCCACAATCTCCCTCACAAGTGATCATCTGAACCCTGATTAGTCTTCCAGGGAGGGGGGACCCCACAATTTGCCATTTCCTTTGGGGAGAGTTCCAGCCATGGGCTGACTAGGGCAGAACAAGGCAACCTCCTTGCTCATTTCCAACTACCTCTTCATCTTAAGACTGACCTCTAAAATCTTGTGCTCAAACTCAATAGCCAAGCATCCTCCCCTCCCCCAAGAGAACACCTGCCCTTATATCCTAAGGGGCATTCCTATGGAGCTTCAAGGTTTCCCAAGGACTTTTGTGAACCTTATCACATTTGAACCTCCCAACCAGTGGTAAGGAAGATGCTCATGGGAATGCTTATTCTCATTTCACTGATATGGAAACAAGTTTAGAGATCTCTAAGGAGGCTCCTACCAAGTGTCTAAGGTTGGATAGGAACTCCAGTTTCTCCAGATTCTAGACTTCACAGGCTTCTTCTCTGGGATCATTCTTCATTCTGGGAGGGAAGAAGGGTTGGGTTTGTCTTTTATTTGACCTGAGCCCTGTTCCTCCTTCCTTTCAACCTCCCTGACCCCACCTCAGCCGTCTTCCCCTCTTTTCCACACATGAGGACAGTCCCTCCCCCCTCCACACACAACCAACCTCCTATTACCAACTGCCACGGAATGTCACCCACCCTCCCCTCAGGGAGGGGACTCTTGTTGACCCCTCCCTCTTCCCTGGGCCCTTCACAAAGGAAAAGGAAATCAGGCTTGCCATTGACTGCTTAAGCTGCCAATCTTCCAGTCAACCATTCAAGATACAGAAAAGATTCAAAGCAACCTAGGATACTTGTTTCATATTAGCTCAGCAGAGCTTCAGGAAAACTTATATTTTGACTAGATACTCGTTAGCAGGAAAACATTGACATTCATCAGCTGTGCTATTTTAGACTAGTCACTGAGCCCAACTGGGCCTCAGTTTCCTCATCTGAAAAACTGGCCCTGATCAGTCTCTTTTACATGTTGTTGAGGATCAATAAAAAAGGTAGCGGCTGTGAATGGAGCTTTGCAAAAATAAAACTATGAAGTGTGACAAGGAAATGCCTGTTTTGTTTTTGGTAGAAGACTTGGGTTTGAATCCCAGTTCTGTTCCTTGCCAGCCATGTGACTCTGGGCAAGTGTATTAAGATGTATTCTTAAAAATAAACGGTTGGGGTGGGGGAGAGTTGCACCATTTTATCTCTTATCTCAAGAGTAAGGTATCCTCATTCATGAAGCATTTTTCAAGGCCCATCTCAACCGGCACCACCTTCAAAAAGCCTGTACTTTCAAATCTAAGATGATCTTTTGGTTTGTAAGATGATAGAGAAATGAGAAAGTATTCAGATGAAACATAATTTGTCTTTTTGCATTTTATAACCTCCTTTACTCCTTGGCTTGTTAGGAAGACTTTGCTATAGTTTTGAAAGATAGAAAAACCTTCCATTGAATCTTGATTATTTGGAATTGATTATGGAATGTGGTATAAGCTGATCACTGATCTAAAGCCAAGATTCCTAACCTGGGTCTCTGAATTTGATCACTATATTTGTTTCAATAGAATTGGTTTCCTCATTTTATTTTTATGCATTTAAAGACATAATTCTGAAAAGGGGTCCATAGGCTGTACCAAACTCAGCCTAAGAGGCCCAGCACCCAAAAAATGACTAAGAAGCCCGCTCTAAACTTATTTGAGCTGAATGAGCAATTCTTGTCAAATAAATAGTCCCTCCCTTGATAATTTATATTCTTGGGTTCATCAGCTTAGCGATTAATATATTCATTTGCCTCAGGTTCTAGACCAATTTCCAATTTTTTAATCAATATCAAATAGATATTTTAGATAATTACTGCTGTATAATATGAGATCTGGTAATGCTAGCCAGCCTTCATTCCTATTTTTTCTGTTTATTTCCCTTTATATTCTTGAGTTTTATTTCTCCATCTTGAGTTGCATTATTATTTGGTCAAACTCTTTAAACAATTCCCTTGGTCATTTGATTGATATAGCACTAAATTAGAGAATTCAGGTAATACAATCCCTTTTACTATATTTCTGTGATCTGGCCATGAGTATTAAATACATCTCTAATTATAAGTTCTGCCTTCATTTCTGTATAAAACTATTTTGTACTTAGGAGCAAGATGGTGAAGTGCAAAGACATCCCACATGCAGCAGCACACAGCCCACAACCCTCTTGAGTGTGGAGCAAACCAGATGAAAATGTAATTGGAAAATTTTTAACAGAAGAAATAAAAATACAATAAAACACAGGTAATATTATATTTAAAAACTAAGTCAATATGCAACCCACAGAGAAACTTATATGTAGCTTGATGACCCTTATTTCTATTTGAGGTTGAAAACACTGGTGTAGTAGAGTATCAGACTTGAAATCCAGAAGACTTGAGTTTGAATCCAGCCTCAGATACTTGCTAACCGTGTGATCCTAGGCAAGTCACTTAACCTCTGTCTGCCTCAGTTTCCTCATCTGAAAAATGGGGATGAGATAATATATGTAAAATGTTTCACAAACCTTTAAGCATCATATAAATGCTTTTTTTTTTTTATTGTCCTGTGTGTCCTGGTATTTTAACTTTTAGTAATTAATTTCTAGCATTTTTAAGATAAATGGCATTTCTCTTTTATCTTTTCCTCCTGGCATTTGTTAGGAATATATAGCAATTTGAATGATGTCCATGGATTTTGTCTCTCGTTATATTGCTAAAGTTATTAGTTATTGCAATTCATCTCTGCATTAACTCTCCAGTGTTTCCTCAACAAACCATCATATCACTTGCACAAACATAATGGTGTTCATTTTCTTCATCTCATCTTCTTATTAAAGATAGTCTATCAAATAATAGTGGGGAGTGGGCTCCTCCATACTTTGCCATGAGCTGATTTTGGTGTTTTCTCCACTAAAATAATGGAGTAATAATAAAATCAAAATAAAATAAAATAAAATAAGCAAAAGCTCTTAGCTTTACAAAAATGCTCTTGATCAAATTATGCAAAGTCTGTCACTTTCATGCCTATGCTTTTTTTGAATTGTTAACCTAAAATGTATACAGATAGTTCTCACTTTACACAAGCAGACCTTTCCCAAGAACCATTCCACAGACCTCTACCTGGTGATTTTTACATAATGCAAATTTGCTCCTACTCACCCACTTTGCTTATTAGTCTACGTACAAAGGCATATAGAAAATAATACCTTTATGCAAGTCATAAAATGTACTAAAATGTATACATATCAAATACTGCACCATGATAATAAACAGAATTATCAAAGAAAAGGTGAAGTTGATGATAAAGTGTACATGGTACTCTACTGTAAAATTAACATAGGTATGTACTATGTTGTCCCTTCCCTACCCACTGCACCTAGCTAGCTGTGTGATTTTTTTTTCTTTAATGAAGCTATTGAGAGATGTTTGGACAGTGGCTCTCTCTTTCTCCTTGTATATCTGAAAATAAAAAGTAATATCATCTTCAATTAGTCTTTGAACTTCAAAAAATCTTGAAGTGTTTGGATCCATCTTTTCAATGCAAGAAAAAATATTCATTCACATAATGAAATACTCCTGCCAACTGCTTCATCGTGAACCTTTTTGGTTTGACCTTGAGTTCTAAAGCTTCCCTTTCTTCTTCTGCAATCTTTTTGGCTAGCCGCTCAATCAGATCCTTATTCCACAGTTCTTCTCCGTGAAGCTCCAGTCCTCCACATCATTCTCATCCACTTCTAGCTCCAATTCTTGTGCTAATTTTATAATCTTCTTCAAACATTTCATCTTTGTGAAGTCCACAAAAATCTGAATGAACTCTAGGCACTTTTTCCATACTGTCTACGTACATGTTTCTGTTATATCTTTCCATGCCTTTGCAATATTCCAGATTGCATGGTAAATATTATAGGACTTCCAGAAACTTCTCGATGTCAAGGCCTTATCTGCATCCAAAGCTGCAATTGTCTGGGAAAATACAGTGCATAAATAATATGCCTTGAAATCCACAATCACTCCCTAATCCATAGGCTGCGATGAGGTAGTATTAGGGGGAAAGTGGACCACTTGTACATTTTCGTTAAAATCATCCAAATGGGGAGGGTGACCTGAAGCAAAACAAGTAGACTCTTGAAAGGGATGCCATTATCATTACAAAATTTCTCAGATTAGGGATATAATGTCCAAGTAGTGTTGCCTTGCTGATTCCTTTCAATGCTCTGGGATTTTCTGAGTGGTGCACAAGAAGAGGTTTTAATTTACAAGTCAAGTCCCAGATACCTTCCCTCCAAGCAGAAGAGTAACATTTTCAAAGCTTTAGGTCCAGACATAGTTATTCTCCTTTACCAAGTTTAGGTCAAGATGGCATCCTTGGATAAAAAGGGCTGGTTTCCTCTACATTAAATAAAGATTTGTTCAGGTACTTTTTTGCATGAACTCTGGGAACTTCTTTGCTGCTTTGATATCTGCATCAGCACCCTCTCCTGACACTTGTACATTATGAAATCCTACACAAATCATATAAAGCAACCAGTGCTTGTTGTAAATACCTTCGGGGTACTTTACCTTCAACTCTTCAAAGAAGCTTCAAGCCTTGACTTGAATTGTCATCAAGGTTAAAGGAACATTCTTCTGAGGCTGGTCTTCTATCCATATAGCTGATCATTCATTTCCAGAATAGCACCTTCTCTTTGTTTCAACAGATAAGGCAACTTCGTGCAAGCACTGCCTTTTTGCTCCTTTTGTTGGGGTAGTACCTTTTTCTGTGGCTTTTACAGTCTTCACCATGAAACTAAGTTCATGTACTATCAATGACAGCTTTTGCCCTCCACATTTTCTAATTGTTTTCATTTGCCCTTCTAAGTCTATTGGCTTATGCTTGTGAGATGGCTCACTTTTCATCTCAAGAGCACCTTTGCCATGAGCCAGGGTGAAAATATAAAGATCACTAACTATTGAACACAGGGAGTGGCGCAGTGTCACTCACTGTCTGCAGACACATTTCTCAGCTTCCCACCACCATTTACACTGCCCTCATCATACAATGTCTTATCACACAACACCTGCTTTGCATGAGGGATTTTTATAATTTTTTTTGGAATGCCCATTTCTTTCAGAATCTTTGTCAAATCAAATTTGCATAATGCAAATTTATATAAAGCTAGAATTGTCTGTACTGTCAAAAGCTTTTTCTGCATTAATCAATATAATCAAGTAGTTTTCATTATGTGACTATGTCAATTGTTTCCCTAATACTGAACCATATGCATTTCTGTGATAAGCCCAAATGGATACAAATGAATTTTCTTCTGGCTACATGTTCACAATTTCTTTGCTAGAATTTAAAATTTTTCATTAATACCCAAAAGTGATAGTGGTCTATGGTTATTTTTTTTTCTGCTTTATCCTCCTAATTTTGGCTATCGGGACCAAATCTATCTCATAAAAATAAATTTGATAAAATGTCTTTTTTATGTGTTTTAGAGGAATTTATGTAGCATAGGGATAGGTATCTTAAATTTTACAAAATTCACTTGCAAATGTTTCTGGTATAGGAATTAGTGGTGATTGCTTTTATTTTGTTTTCTGTTGAAAGGTCATTTTCCAATTGATCATTTTCTCTTTCTGAGATTAGAATGTTTAGAATCTCCTCTTTTCAGTTGTTTTAGATTACTTTATATTTTTGGCACTCTTCAAGTATAAGCATTGACTTATCAACCTCCTCTAAATTCTCTGTCTTCATGACATATAATTGAGCATGGTGGTTCACCTTTAGTTCCTGTGAATGCAAATTTACTATGTTCATTTTTTTTTTATTTTGGAAATGTACTTTTCCTCTCTTTTTAGCAAGGTAATCAATTTTATCAGTCTCCAGAACATAGCTCTTTTCTTGATCTACTCAATAGTCATGTTTTCAATTTTATTTCTATTTCACTTAATACTCTAAATTTCTTTTGTGAATTTTGAGAGATTGTTCATTAATTTTCAAAATGCTAAACATATACTCAATTCATTAATTCAATCTTTTTCTATTTGATAAAAACATGTTTTCAGAAAATAAACTTTTCTTTCTCCAAAGCTTTAGGTGTACTCCAAATACTTTGGTATGTTGTTATACTGTCATTCTTAATGAAAACATCTGTGGTTCCTACAGTTTGCTCTTGGATTCATTGTTTAGAACATCTTTGCTCAGTCACCTTTTAAGTTTACTTATTTTATTCATATTTCTTTCATTGGTTACTATTTTTGGCTTATGTTCTACATGGGACATAGGAAACATTTCTGCCTTTCTACACTTATGATTTCTTTATGCCACTGCATACAATCAATTCATAAAGGTGCTGTCTGAGGTAGTGATACACTGATAGTCCCATTTCATTAAGTTAGCACTATAAGTCAATGAATTCTAGTTGTTGGGGTTTTCTCTTCAATATTCCATGTAGATCTAATAGCTTACTATTTGTTTATCTTTCTACAAAGTTGCCAAGTTTTGGAAAAGGAATACCAAAGTCATGAGTGATGACTGCTTTACTACAAAGATCATTTCACATTTTACTTTGTTTCTCTTCTAAGCATTTAGACGTTACACCATTGAATGAATGCATATTTAATAATTATATGAATTTGGGGGAAATGCTGTTGTGGAGAGAGGTCTTATTTTGGAGTTCAGTAAATATATTACCTTCTAAAGATATTTTATTAAATGAAAGCAAAACTTTCTTGACATCCGGAGAAAAATATACACACTTAGCAAATGGGCCAATCATGTTTTATTGTTTGCTTGCTTCTCTTCGGCTTCTCCCCAAATTGCTAGAGATAAAAAATCAAATGTCTTCTCAAATCCAATCAAAACCACAAACCGCTCATTCACAGAATCACATATTCAGGGAAGATGCCACCTGAGCCCTCCCTCAGTCAGGAACAGGAAAAGCAAATCCCTGCGTTGAAGCTCTGCCCTCCCCAGCCTACCTGTCCCCCCCACCCCTCACCCCTCACCAGGCCTGCAGCACCTGGCCTCCTGCCTGGCTGCCCAAAGCCTCCACCATTCCCTACCAGCAGGAGGGCAGGAGAGTGTGAGCACTGGGAGAACAACCGCCTTGGGAGTGGGAGGGCCTGGTTCACAGTCCTGCCACTGCCACTTTTCCCCAGGGCGACCTTGGCCTAATCACTTTCCTCTCTGAGCCTTAGTTTCTTCATCTGCAAAATGAGGGGCTTGGACTAGGGGGTCCTGAAGGTTCTTAGGAGCCTTTGATGATCTCTCCTGAGCCTCGGGGTCCCCCCCTCCCCAGGGAGTGCCCCTTCCTCTTCCTCAGTCAAACATCCAGGCTGGTGCTCAACCCCCCTCTGAGGACTTTGGAAGAGGCTCAGCTTGGCAGCCCCCTACCACCAAGGCTGCTGTCCTACCCCGCTGGCACAGGCTGGCCCCAGGAGGCACGGCCCTGCTCTACCCGTGGTTCCACTGACAATCAACAGGCAGCAGCCCCAGCCCACCTCAGCAGAGCCCCACCCACCCAAGGAATGACGGACAGACGACCCCTGCTGCGGAATGAAACCACGGACCTTCTCCGTGCCAGTCTCAGGTGAGCATCGTCGGCTCAACAAACCAGTCGTGACAACTCGTCTGGTAGTTGGGATGGCCCCAAGCTCGTGCCAGATGCACCACCCTGCCCCTCTTGCCACCCGAGTCAGCAGCAAGGAAGCTCTCAAGGCCCACAGACACTCCTGGCCGCCTGGCACAAGCAGTAAAGCAGGCCGAAGGAGCCCAGCAGGAAGGGTCCTGTCCCCCTCCTCCAGGCCCCAGGCCCCTCCAGAGCCATTCCCTCACTGAGGCTCTGGGCTGTGGTTTCCCTCATGTCTCTCAAGGACTGATTCAATCTTCTCAACCTTCACCCTCAGCCCAACTGCTCTCCCCCTCTTCCTAGGAGACAGGCCCGGGCCCCAGCCAGAACCCAGACTTGCTTTCTCTTTGCTCCCCCACGTTGGTTCCTCCTCAGAGCTCCCTCTCTCGTGGGCATCATGACCGTCCTACCCCCTCCCCAACCTGGGTCCTGTCAGGCTGGTGTGGGGACGCCCCAAGAGCCAACCCCATCAGATACCAGCATAAGACCACTCCTGTCTGTCCTTTCTGTTCCCCTCTGGGAGAAACGGACTGAAAGATTTCTTTGATCAAGAACTTGAATCATCCTCTTGACCTGTGAACTGGCAGTGAAGAGGCTCCCAAACATGGCCTGACTCTCTTTACCTTCTATGTGTCTGACACATATTCTGTGTCTTGAGCTTAGGTGTGCACCCCACCCACCGCTGCCTCCACCTAAACATTCCCTCCTAGGTCCTTTCTGTCACCCCCAAGAATAGATCACGTAACCAGGCTGGCACTGCTGATTGTTGGCACCCCTGGCACATGCCTGACCATGCAACGTGCAGCAATCAGTAAACCCCTACACTTCTTTGTGGTTACAGATAGTGGGACGTATGGCACTGTTCCTTCCTAGCAAGAGTCAATAATCCTGTTGATAAGGAATGTCTCCACGTTAGAAAGAGAGACAAGGTGTCTGTCCCTCCTCTTTAGACTAAAGGTCCTTGCATGAGCCAGATGGAATCAGTACGGAGCACACAACTCAAGATGGTGGCTGCTTAGGGGCTGACCAGTTAACATTGGATGGGTGTGGGCAAACTGATGCTTGATCCCTTGTGAAGGAAAGTCCCAAAGTGGTGGTTGGTCAGCTGGGTGCAGAGCAGTGTCCTCCACATCCCCATGGACACAGAGCTCGCAGCATACCTAAGAGTGCAAGAAGCTGTGGTGTGGGCCCACAGTGCCACGGGGGGAAGACCATGCCAAGGCCACTGAGAGCAGACCACTGGGATGATTTCTACCTGATCCTGTGGCTCCACCAATGAAAACCTCTAATGCTGTAGTCAAAAGGCATTCTCTTTTAGTCATTTCCAGCACCTTGTAACTTAAACCCCAGAGCACTGAAAGGTGATTGGGAAGTCTCATCAAGACTTACGTCCTTTTCCACTGCCACCAGAGGGTGAAGCGATCCTCTCCCATCACTCTAGGCTGCCCCCATTTCTCTGGGGCAAAACTAGGGGACCAGAAAGACAACTGGCTTAAGCCTGAACCCATCCTGATAAAAATTCAAAACAAGAAAGCTAGAAAGCAAAGCTACTCAGCTCCTTTCTGGCAGAGCACTGGGGAAGTACAATCACATGAGGAAACCATGGTCCTGCAGGATTCCCTGAGACACGGTTTAAAAGGGTATCAGAATCATTCAACACATACCTGCTGAGCCTGGAGCATCTGTGGGTAGAATTGTCTCTCTGTGTGTGTGTGTGTGTGTGTGTGTGTGTGTGTGTGTGTGTGTACGAGTGTGTGTGTGTGTGTGTGTGTGTGTATGAGTGTGTGTGTGTGTGCATACATGTCTATGTGTGGGCATACATGCTGTGGGAGAACCGAATACCCCACTTACTGCTTTCCCTTTGCAAGTTCAGGTGGACAAATTCCTTCCAAAACTTTCTCCTAACTGTGGACAAGTGACCAGAGATGCTAAGCCCTAAGCATGCGTTCAGGACTCCCACTGGAGTGTTAGGGATGGTGGATGCAGAAACACCATAGATGGATACCTGCCATGGAATCTCCAAAGAAGTACAACTTGTAGGTCACCCAAAGGGCAATGGAGAGGCGCATGGCGGGTGTGAGTAGGCTTCAGCATAACACCAACAAAGAGATGTGCAGGAGGGGCCGGGATGGAGGCTAAATCAGCCAGGGTTGGGGGAGGAAGGGACAGTTGCTTGTAGGGAGGGTTGGGACTAGTGTCTAATCCTAAACAAGGATGAGGCTATGGATCCCGCTCCAAGCAAGGGAATCAAGATCAAGAGAGCCAGAGTGAATCACCATCATCATTGTGAGACATGTCTAGATGTCTCTTAATTCACCCTGCAGAGGACAGCAATACCCATACATGCACACAGGAAATGAGGGTGTCCTCCCACTAGGCTTTAGGCACAACAATGTTTAGGCACGACACAGGCGGGCTGCTAATGAGGATGCCCATTGTCACCACCCAAATGCCTGCCATGACCCCAAGTGAGACCCAAGAGATAGAGGGCTCCAAAGAGAGGAGGGAGGTATCCTTCCACAAAAGCACCCAATCTGGAATGGTAGAAGGCTCCAGGAGACATGGGCTGGCTTTAGAAGAATAATGGAATAATGGAAAGGATAGATAAGTTAGAGTGGAGTTGGCTTATCCAAAGTAGAAGAAGAGGCATGTCCCTGAACACCAAGACAGAAGAGACCTCCACAGCCATCTAGCCCCACTCGTCTTCTCCCCCTGCCCCATCCCCACTCACAGACCCCACAGGAGGTCTGAAGAGCTGCCCTTCCGCTCTCAGCAGCAGCATCACTGCCCATCCTCTACCAGGACAGCTTTCATTGTGTAAGGAAGATTTTCCTTACATCAAGCCCGAGTTTGCCTCTTGCAACTTCTGCCCACTGTTCCAAGTCTAGCCCCATGAAGCCAGAGAAGACAAGCCCAGGCCTCTTCCCCTAGACAATCTTCCAAATACTGGAAAACAGCTATTGTGCTGTCACCCTCCCCTGCCCTCACCCTTCTTCAAGCAAAGCATCATTAACTCAACCAAACCACACAGGCCACGAAGTCCAGACCCTCTTCCAAAGGCCCTCCATCCCAAACACCAAAGGACAGATGGATTCCAGCAGAACTACCATTCCCCTACTTCTGAGGAATGAAGTTCAAGGTGCCTTTTCTTGGTTTTGTCTCGGGGTCCAGGGGGCCATCATGTGACCCTTCTGATTCCTCGTGAGGTCACAGTTCCCTAACACCTAGATCTTTTTCAGGCAAGTTGCTTATCAAGCCATCCCTCCTCTGTGATATACACACGAAGCTGACTCTTTTCATCCAAGAGTAAGACTTTCTATTGATCCTTACAAAATTGAATCCTAGGAAGATTTGGTCCAGGACTCTAGCCCATCAAGACCTTTCTGGAGACTGACCATGTTCATTCTCCTCCCAGCCTTGCACTCATTGTGCCATCCAGGCTTGTACCACCATATTGATAAAAGCCTCCAACAGGTAAGCTTGAGGCCTCAGCCCCTTGGAGTACATCACTTGAGACCTCTCCAATCCAGGTCCTTGTCCCTCGTGTCTGCCCCGCTCCTCTGATCAGCCTATGCAGGAAGCCTCTCACCGACAGAAGCTGGGAGCTCTGCCCTTTCTTCCAGAAGCCATGCCAAAGCCCAAATGTTTCCAAACACTTCAAGGTTAATAAGGAAGCCAATGCCCTTGGATTTCATTCTGTCATGGTCGGTTTTGCTCTCTCATAGCCCTACTCAGTAGGGCCAGTTAATTCCCCTCTCCCATCTCAGGTCCGGCTGCGGACTCCAGGGAGGCAAAGAAAGCAGTCCCTCAGTGGCATTTGCAATAACAATTGATCAGGCATGAGTAGAATTTCACAAGCTGATAACAGAACACCTGGGAGCCATACCAAGGACAGGCCTTCAGCCCTGCACACAACCTGACTGTGCACACAAGGAACCAGATAGAGGTTGGAGGATAGGACTCAAGGGTAGCACAAAGTCGGGGCAGGGTGGCATCAGGGGAGAAAGATAGTTTTGGTTATTAGAAAGGGCAATAACCCAAGGGTCCATGGGGCCTGAGCCCTACGTGTCCAACAAGCCCATTCCCCTAATTGATTTTAGCCAGAGTTTGGCAGACTCAGTAAAGCACTGGGATAAATCCAGCTTTCCTCTACCTTACTCCTGGACCCCAGAGGGTCTTGGCATGGGGGAGGCCAAGGGAAAGCCCAGGTGCAAATCCATCACCATTTCTGGTGAAGGAGCCAAGCACGTGCTTTACTAATGGCGGGTCAGTAGGGTCATCTTCATATACTCTGAGTGGCATTGCTCGGGTTGCCAAGGGGCCAAGACTAAGCAAGGCTCTTTGGGCTCAAGGAACTTCAAAATCCCACTTAGGTGACCTCCGTTGACCCAGTGTACACTGAGAACCTGTGACATGTACTGAGCACTATGGGGGACACAAATCATGGCCCAAATGTGCTCCAAATTCAACTGAAGAGACAAGACAAACATACGAGAAGAGGTAATTAAGGAGAAGAGCAAAGCCACGATATAGCCTATGACTTAGGGCCATGTCTGTAGTACATATGACTAACTCTTAGAGGAATTCAGAGAAGGGACCCATCGCCACGGGCCGGAGAGTTCAGGAGGGAGGAACTGGAGTGCAGCCTCGAAAGATGGCAAAGAGACGAGGGCAAAGGCCTGAAATGAAGAGAACTGGGACACTGAGCTGAGCCAAGCCATTGTGACCAACAGCGAAGCAAAAGAAAGCGGCCTCTTGCCCTCCAGTGTGCCCAGGTCCATCCTGGTCATCCCCAACTGCTGCCACGGCAATACCCTCCCACGAGCCAGTCGAACCTTTTCACACTGAAAGGATGAATTACCCCATGCAACAAAATTGCTAGATATGGCTCTGAAGAAGGGAGAAGCTTTGAGCAAATATTTCTGGTATCAACACCACCAATCATAGCACTCTTCTTGCCCCAGACCCTTCTGTTCTTTATTGGTGACTCTTAAAAATTTCCTCTATTGGCTGCCCTCAGATTTGCGGGCAGGGGTGGTGTGGCATGTGCCTTGGCTTTTAGGGCTTGGCTCACCCTCCAGCACCCTTCAAGGTGGCTTTAACTTTTGTGCTCCTGTATATTCTGCCATGGCAGCAACAGCGCTTCTAAGTAGCAGGGGACAGGACCTTCAGTGGAGGGTATGAATGGAGAAATCAAGTGGAATGGCTAAGGAGTCTGCAGGCCTGGAGGAATGAGCTGAGTATCTCCGGATGTAGCCCATCTTCCCACTGTTAGTGAGTTAATTTTGTTTTCTATTTACTCTGTTTATCCAGGTACTATGTCCCACCCCTATTCCATCCCAACCCCAGAGCTGGCCCCCACCCAGAGGCAGTGCAAAGTAACCAAGAGCTTCCTGGTAGAAGAGCCACCCAACCCAAGAACTCCTAGATCTAGAGGAGGAGGAGGAGATTCCCAGGGCCAAAATCAAACCAGACGCAAAGAGCAGTCAAGGACAGAACCCCGCTTGAGCTTCTCCTAGTGCTGTGAGTTAGAAAGGGCCCGATGCACTAATGATGCTCTTTGACCAAACCTCAGAAACCTTAGGGAAGGAGATGGCTTTCCCTGGAGGGAAAGGGCTCATGTCTCCGGCTACCCTGAGTGCTTTCCTTCCCCCTTCAGGGGAGTGCGCTTTTTACGGATGAACTGACCCCCCCTCTTGGCCTGCTCCTTTCACAGTCTGTGTCCCACGGAGGGGCTAGTGAGGCCAGGCACTCTGGGTCTGAATGCTGGATCTGTACCTCCATTAGCTAGACTTAACTTTCTTCAGGCATGTGCTAATAATGCCAACCCAGGGAAATTGTGCTCCCCTGCCCTCCCCGCAGCTGTCCCCACCCTTAGGATCCCCTGACAGTTCCTAGCTCTTCATGGTGACAGAATATTTCGCGGAAGTGGACAGAAGGTAGCCACGGAAGGCAAATTAAAGACATGTAACCGCAAAGGGTTATGCAGGCAGGCCTCCCAAGAAATAATTTCAGCATCCCCAGATGCATTTGAGCACTAGCATTCCTACCAGGGGCCAGGTACAGAGCTAGGAGACAGGAAGGTCCAGACCCAATGGAGACTATCTGGAGCCCTCGCTCATTCCATCTTCCTTCTTCCTGATTCATTGTTTATCTCAATATCTGCTGCCCTGGGCACTACGATGGGAGGTTTAGACTGCAGAAGGCAAGGCCACCCAAGAACAAAACCCTATTTGATCTGCAGCAGCAGCAGTAGCAGTCAGGGAGGTCAAGCAGGGGCCCACCAGGGGACCCATGAGCAAGACTGAAGATGCCTCTGCCTGCTAGCTACCCATTACCCCCAGAGTGTGGCTACATAAGGAAAGCTAATATCCTATTTCTGCCACTCAGAATAGGCTTTGTAATGGAAGAGGGCGCTGCAAGGGCTAGTTTTCAAGGATGGCCAATGTCCAAGACTAATTCTACCTATTAAAAATTACGATCTAGGTGCAGTTAACCTCCAGCTGACTGACCTCTCTTTTTGTCGCCTCCCCTTTCATTGGCACCCTTCCCCAGCCCTCTCCCCTCCTCAACAGAAGCCCCCCACACACACACACACACACACAGAGCCTTCTTCATGGTCCTCTTGTACTATCTACCCCTAGCTCTGAGGGAAAGCATCCTCTCTCCCAAGTCTACCTGCATTTCTGCAGAATCTTAAGCCAAAGGGATGAATACCTACAAGGGACAAATACAGCAAACCAGAGAGCAGTTTGGGGGCTGCCTTGCTGGCCCCTGAAACCACGCCCATGGGATTCTGCCTCACAGTGAGGCCTTAGTGATAATGCCACTAATCCTGTCTCATGGTGCCAAGCAAAAAGCACCATTGCTTCCTCCTTTCTCATCTTGGCCTTGAATGTCTACTCTGGGTTTCCACAGTCTCCACTTAAGTGGAAATTAAGCCTCTATGGGGATCGAGCCTGTTACCAGTGATTCATAATCCATTATAATTCATGAGATTTGAGGCCGAAATCAGCCTGGAGAACAGATGTTTCGATGTTCCACCCATAGATGGAAAGCCTAATTTGGATTTAATAGACACTTATTAACCACCCACTACGTGGCAGGGTCCTGACTGGGCTGGGGACACAAAACCAACCAACACTGTCCCTACCCTCGAGAGGCCTTCCTTCCAAGGCCAAAGTGTTAATTCTCTGTTGGATAACCTTGTTACCCAGGAGCCTATCTTCTTCTCCAAATGAAGCGGGAAGCTTCAGACCCTGGAGTCACCCACAGGAAATCAAAGAATGAACTCAAAATCTTGTCATAGAACAATGTTTCAACTGGTGCCCAAACCCCAGCCCCCAGCGAGCCTAAGGCACAAGCTGCCCTGAGACTCGGGAGGTCTCCCCACCATCTTGTTTACTCTTTCTCATTACAGTCAGCAGACAGCAGTTAGCAGTGGCTAAGTATGTGCAAACCAAGGGAGCTAAGAGGAAATATTAAAGAGATCACAATGATTCCCATAGCTCAGTTTAATTTCTCACTTTAGCTTCCCCATTTCCATTAAGGGCACCACGGACCTTCCAGGCCCCCAGGGTCATCAGGGACCTCTCTCCTCCCTCTTTCACAGCAATCAGATAATACATCGATTGCCGACTCTCGTGGATTTTATGTCTATCACACTTCTTGCATCTCCTGCCTTGTTCTCCATTCAGGTGACTGGCCCCTGATCTGAGACCTTTATTACCTCTTCCCAGGACTACAGCGATGGCCTCATTGGTCTCCCTGCCTCCCATTTCTTTGCTTTCTCCAAACCACACTGCAGACAACTCCCAAAACGCTGTCTGACCGTTGCCCAGGTTTGACTACAGTTGCTTCCTTGCTGGCAAATCTTCTCTGGCACACTACTGCCTCTAGATTAATCTATAGACGCCTCAGTTTGGCACTTAAGACCCTCCACCTAGCTTTCCAGGCTGATTTCACATTCCTCCCCCCTTCACATACTCTCCATTCTAGCCAAAAGGGTCTCTTTGCTATTCCCCACACACATCATTGCAATCGGTGAGCCGTCCCCAGCCCCACCTGCCACAAGTAGGCTTCACCTCCAGATCTCTCTGAATCCTTAGCCCACTCTGTAGCCCAGATCAAGTGCTATCTTCTACATGAGGTCTTTCCTGCTCCCTCCCTGCTTGTTGGGCTCCCCATCCCTACAATCACTTGGTTCTTGCTTCATAGCTCCTATTTTCCCATCTGTGTACGTGCTGCTCTCTGACCCAGCCCATCTCCCTCTGACCCTCTGACCCTCTGATCCCCTGAAAGATGTGAGGGGCTTGAGGGATGAGCTACTTCCATTTTTCCTCCTCATTTAGCCCGTGTCTAGCGTGTAAGTCTCTGATTAAAAGCTTTTGGAATTGAGTTTAAATCATATTTAATGATGCCAAAAGTAAATCAGTGTTCAGTCCGATGAGCACACACATGAAAAATAGGGGATCTTAGCCCCCCTTGTGCTGCTAACTGTCCCTTCCAACTATCAGATGTTCCCAGAATCATACAGTCTCTGGGTTAGAAGGAAGATCAGGGTCATCGAGTCCCAAAACGGGGACCATAGCTCTACATTACTCAGCAAATGGTTGTCTTATCTCTACTTGAAAATGTCTAGGGGTAGAGAAGTCACTTCCACTCGAAACAGCCCATTCCACTTTGGAATAGCTTGCCTGGTCATGGGACTGAGTATGGTACCCAACTCTCTCTTTCCCTATGTCTGTCTTCCCCTTAGTGTGGTGACTATTCTTAGTCAGGGGACTAGAGGCTCCAAGGGAGACTCTCTCGAAGATGTAACAGCCCTTCTTCATAATCATAGAGCACGCTAGGATCACAAAGTGCGTTGTGGAAATTGTCTCATGTGACTGACTACTCCATTTGTACTCCTGTGAGGTAAATGGACAGCTCTTCTCCCCTTTCGCAGATTAGGAAGCAAGCTTAGATAGGCTGTGCGTCACTTAAGGTCACACAGCTATTAAGCAACATCAGAGGCTGGGTGGGAACTGAGGTTTCTCTAGACATCATCCATTACACGACACTGCCTCTTTCTACGCTAGGCACAGAAATTCTTCATCTGGAGGGCTAGATTTGCTCTTGATGTGACCTGATCCCTCTCCCCTGAGCCCTGCTTGTCCTCCCTCTTGGCCACTCCCTCCCTGAGTATCTCCCTTCCAAGTGTGAGAACTGTCTCCCCTGACCCCCCACCTCTCCCTGCCAACTGCCACGGAATGTGGCCCCCTGTTCAAGATGGGGCTGTTCTTAACGCCTTCTCTCCCCTCACCTCTCAAAAAGGAGAAGCAAATGAAGCTAGCCAACATCCAGGCAACCACGGACAAGATCCAGAAAAGACGAAAAACAACCAAAGACAATTCGGTTTTGGACCGCATATGTACCCCAATTAATCGAGTGGGGGCCTACCAAAACAGCTCTGGTTGGGGTAAAGATTCCTTGCCCAGAAAGTGTGACGGTCCTAAGAAAGTCTAGTCTGGTCACCAAGCCTGAATGGGCTTCTGGCTTAATCAGATCACCTTTACCTATTCTCCAAGAAAGTGATGAGGATAAAACGAGATGCTGAATGTGAATCTTACAAAAATAAGACCTTAAAGCGCTGTATAGAAGTTAGGATTTGTTTCATTTTCTCTAAAGGACTTGGGGCAGCTAAGTGGCACAGTGGCTAGAGTGGCCTGAAGTCAGGCAGACTCCTCTTCTGGAGTCTTGGCCTCAGACTCTTATTAGCTGTGTGAGCCTAGGCAAGTCATTTAACCCTGTCTACCTCAGTTTCCTGATCTGTAAAACAAGCTAGAGAAGGAAATGGCAAACCATTCTAGTATCTTTGCCAAGAAAATCCCAACTGAGGTCACAGAGAGTAGGACACAGCTGAAAAATGACCGAACAACAACAACTAACTTACTTTGCTACTTCTGATCTTGGAGAGTTCCCCAGAACAGCAAAAGACTGAGTGATGTCCCCAGAGTAACACAGCACTTTTTGTGTGAGAGACAGGCTCCAAACCTATGTGTTATAACAGGTGGCACTTCATTCTTTTTATTGTGTTCTTTTCCAGTCCCCAAAACATGGGAACTCTCACTTAGGTGAGTATATATGTAGAGCCTATATCAGATTGCACGCCATCTTGGGGAGGGAGAAGGGGATGGAGGGGAGAAAAATTAAAGCTCAAAAACTTATGGAAGTGAATGTTGAAAACTAAAAATAAATTAATTAAAAATTATTATCTAAAAAAATCTTGCTTCCATGTCTAGTGACATTATACAAATAACAACTCTTATTTCTATAACATTTCCTTTGCCAGTCTTGTGAGCTAAGTAGGGCAAATATTATTTATCATTCTTGATGAGAACACTGAAGGCTTGAGAGATTAAGTCACTTGACCAGGGTCACACAGCTAGTTAGCGTTAGAAGCAAGATACGAACTGAAAGAGCCAATCATATTATATCAGATCAGAGTTGGCAAAACCCTGAGAGATCTTAAAGTCCAGCCCATTTCTGAAAGAGAATCCCCTTGCCAATGCAGCTCACAGGTGGGCATCCAGTTTCTGTTTGAGCACCCTCAGGAAGAGAGAATTCCTTATGCTACCGATACAAATACTACAGCATTTCTAACTACTTGACAAACTGCCCAAATATGTACAGGCTGGCAACGTTTTCAGGTTCCTCCTAGAACACTGCAGACGGAGTTACAAAGTTGGTGTAAACTTCTCATGCTTTTTGTTCCAAAGACATCAGATGGGTGTGATGGGGACAGCTAATCGAAGATCAGTGGGAAGGATGCCAGGAGGCTGTTCCACCTAACCTGAGGCTAAAAAGGAGAGGAAAGGTCTCAGGGCCCAGAGTGGAGAATGAGGAGATAAACAATTACTCAGTGGCATTCCCTCTACAATCACACTGCAAGCACCATGGAGAAGGATTGCCTGAGCAGTGACTCTTAAGTGCCTTGAGGGTAGGGAATTGATTCCCCCACGTGTTGGGAGGTACAGTGAAGGCACCAAAGAAAATGAAGTGAGTGTTAGACTGGGACTGGACCTGGATTGAGCTGAATTGAATGGAGCTGGACTGAATCATCTTTGGAGACAATTCCAAAGGCCAGGATCACTTTCAATTGAAGTTTGAGAAAAGTTATAGACCAGTTTAGTCAGTGAGTCAACAAGAATTCATTGAGCACCTGCCATGTGCCAGGCTAAACACTGGGGATATAAAGAAAGGCAAAGATAGTCCCTACTCTCAAGGAGCTTACAGTCTAATGGGGCAGACCACCTGCAGACAGCTATGTGGGCAAACGACAGAGTTGATCACAGAGGGAAAGCATTAGCCTTAAGGGAGATCAGGAAGGGTTTCTTGCTGAAGATGGGATTTTATCTGAAACTTGTGGGAAGCCAGAGGCAGAGAGGAGGAGGGAGAGCCTTCCAGGAATGGGGGACAGCCAGGGAAAAATGAGTGGAGTTGACAGATAGATTGCCATGCGTGAGAACAGCCAGGAAGCCAATGTCACTGGCTTGGAGAGTACACGAGCAGAGGGCTGAGGGAAGGTATAAGGAAACTGGAAAAGATGGTCCTGGCCGCTGATGAACGGTTCCAAAATCAATCATGCAGACTCGTTTGCAGCGAGTGGACAAAAGTGCCCTCTTTTCACATGACCAACTGTGAAATCTAACATCTCTTGCATGTATCCAACCACATAGCTGCAGTGGAGTCTGTGAGTGGTGCTGCCCCACTACTTGTAAACACATCTCCAAGCCTGCGCTCGACCCTGTAGGCCTCCATAGGAATCAGCTGTTTAATATTTACTAAAATGTTATACTGTGAACCTAGCAATGCTTTAAAAAATAACTGTGAGGTAATAGGAACTGAATCTGTGATTTCAATGATATAAGGAACTCCCAGGTGAGAGAACTCCTGCCAATGTGGGATGGCACCCTCTCTGCAGCTTAAGAGCCTTGGTGGCCTGGAGCGCTGAGAATGTAAATGATTGGCTATAGCTGCACAACCAGCACGGATCAGAGGTTGGACTCGAACCCAGGCTTTCTTGGCTCAGACGGCGACTCCCCTGCCATTAGTCCATGCAGTATCTCAATCTAATATGGATACGTAGCGGCTCTCTCCGCATCTTTACAAATTTGTCTCTCGTCTTTGCTAATGGATAGACACCCCATCCAATCACTATCCCCTTGTACACAGGGCACTTGGAGTCTTGCTCTTTCAGCTGAATAGGACTTCCCATGCAGCTATACATGTATGCACGTGGTCACAGAAAGGTCAAGCCCTAAGCATAGGGTCAGGGGAGACCTGTTGAAGTCATAGCATTTTAGAGTTGGAAGTAACCTTGACAACCTTTTCGATAGAAAGAAGTCTGGCTGGACAGATAGGTGATAGGTAGAGATACGTGTGTATATACACACATATATACATAAATACACAGAGAAGAAAAAGAGAGAGAGGTATATATGTATGTACATATGTGTATAGATAGATGGATAGATAGAGAAATGTGTATAGAGTATACACACAAAGAGAAGGGCATTTCAGAACTTACTGTGTATTGAATGTAATAGAAATGTATACATATACATAGAAGAGAGAGAAAGAGGCATATACACAGAGAGACATAGAAATAGATATGTAGATATACATATACACAGAGATAGAGGTGCTCAGTAGGTGCTTAATAAATGTTGATTGATTGAGATAAATATGTATATACACATTACATAGATGAGAGAGGTGTATATATATAGAGAGAGAGACAGAGATGCATATATATGGGGGCAGTATAGAGAGAGAGGTACCTAGGGGCTTGATAAGTGCTGATTGATTGAGATAGAGATGTATATGTATACATAGATGAGATAGAGACATATATATATATATAATACATTCATATATACATATATAATACATTCATAGAAACAGAAATATACACATAGACAGATAAGTACCTATGCACATACACAGAGATAGGTACTTAGCAGGTACTTAATAAATGATTTAGACAGAAAGAAAAATAGAACATTAATGAAGTGCTTACTACAGGCCAGGGCATGGTGCTAAGCGCTGGGGGTGCACATAAAAGCAAACAAGGCAATCTCTGCTCTCCAAAATACAGCATGGTGGAGTGGATAGAGATTGAGCCTCAGAGCCAGGATGCTCTGGGTTCAAGGCCCACCTGACTGTGTGACCCTGCGAAAGTCACTGAGTCTCTAAGATCATAAGTTGCAGCACAGGTGCTGACTTGCCTTGCTAGAGGGGATCTCCACCCACTGAGGAAAGCATGGTCCAGTTGGTTTTTTTTTTAACCTTTTCAGATATGTCTTGATAATATATGCTGGGGCCAGAGACAAAATAAAGTGATAAGCATAGTTGATAAGGAAATGAAAAAATCCATAAACGTCTAACAAGATGGAAATAGCTTTGGGTTGGCTTCGGTTTAACCTGATATTTATGACTTGACTCAGGCCTCCATGGGCCCATTAATCAGTAAGACCATGTTCACCTTTCATAAGTACATAAGGACTTGACAAGTCTTTGTGAAATTTCATGCCAGAAACCCAGGTTCAGTCAAAGCATCCATTCAGGGCTGCCAACATTTATTAAAAACCTCCACCACAATACAGCAGGCAGAGGGGCTTAAGTCATATTTTAAACAATCTGGCCTTTGGAATTAAAAACACAGGTAAAGTTCACGAATTCCCCACGTGTTCTTCCTCAGCTGTGGATACGCAGTGCACGTGAGAGCCATCGACACGCAGCTCCTTCCTATCGGGCACTCCACGCTTGCCTCTCCTTCACCTGGCCCACGGTCAGTGTTACCAGGTCCTGTATCTGCTGCTCCTCCACCCCCTTCCCTCATCATCAGTCACCTCAGTCATTTCACCAGCTTCCTGGCCTCCTTTCTCAGGCCCTCGCCATGCCATCTTCCGCACAGGTGTGACCACGCCATCCACTGCTCTGATGACATCAGGGCTCCTCTAGTGCCTTGAGCATAAAATAGAAACTCCTTCACCATTTAAAGCCTTTGACAATCTGGCTCTAGCTGATTTCTCATTACTGTCCCCCACATATTCTATATTCAGGCCAGAATTCTCTCTCCCACATCGACGGCTTGTCCGTCATGCCTGGACTGCCCTCTCATCTCACCTCCACCTCTTGCAAAACGTTGTCCTTTCAAACCTTGGCTCAAGCACCAGACATTATGGCAGAGCCTAAGGAGGGAAGACTGGCTTTCCATGGGCCTTCCAGTCATCAATCAGTTAGCAGGGCTGCACCAGAGGTGGTTCGCCACAGCCTAGAAAACAAGATTCTTTTTAGGGATGGGGACAAGATTTTGGGTGTAATTGGTGTTGGGAGGTTCCTGAGGTGGTGGTGAAGTCCCTTCGCCAGGGCAAGCCAGTATTTTCTCTGCAATAGACAGTCTTAGGGAGTTGTGGGAGAGGTCTTGACATGCCCAAGGTCACACGGTATGTGCCAGACTTGGCACTTGAACCTGCATCTTCCTGGCTTAAAGCCTCCAATATACTACACTACCTCTTTTTCTCCAAGTGTCCTTTTTTTTTTTTTAAAGATGGAAACACCACCAATATTTCCCCACTTTTCATGAGTTATTCATATACTGGGCCAAATGCTCCTCAACAGCTCAGCAAAACGTGTTTTCTTAGCAGCTCATTTTCCAGCTGTAGCTCAGGGGGTAGCGGCAAGTCCCACACCTGGCCACAGGCCAATTTCCAAGATTAATCAGCTGTGCCCCCTTTTTATCTTTAACCAGTTGCCATCCAGATGCTAAATGACTCTAAAGATTAATTGGGTTTTTTTTTTTTTAAAAAGCAAGCCCTGTTTGCAGTCACTGTGCTGTTAAGAATATTCAACAGTCCAGGAATAACCAGCTTTCTGGTCGCTGAGTGGTTGGAAGCCTTAAATCCTAACTACTGCAGCGAGTGATAAAAGGAAATACCATTTCTTTCACCCACCACCTACTAGGAAAATGAAACTGCATCACTGCTGGACCCGAGCCAAGTGACAGACAAGAGTGGGCTGACCTCTAAACCCTAGTCCTTTGATACCCTCACTGCTGGAGGGGCTTAGCTTGTTCTGAGCGTACAATGAATTCTTCATCTTGGGTGGCCACTTTTAGATTAAATAAGTCTGCCCCAATGAGCATCCGACGTCCTGCCTCCCTCCTCCAAATCCTGCTATCCTCTACTACAAGGTACAAAGATACTGAAGATGAGGGCTTTTAATGCTTCGACCAGGATGTAGGTCTACTGAACATCAGAGAGCAGACAGATCCAATGCTGGTTACTGGAGACATGGCAATATGATATTGGGTTACAACAATATTCCAGGAGCAACTATCCACTTGATGAATGTTTTCCTTAAAAGCAGGGACAGTTTATTGGTTTTGACTTGGTGTACTAAACCTCTAGCCCAGTATACTGAACACAATGGAAGCTTCATGAGTAATTCTTGTTGGTTTGGAGGTGGTAGTGTGGAGAGAGCCCTGAACTTGGAACCTGGAAGATCTCAGTTCAAATTCTGCATCTGATACTTATTGGCTGTGTGACCCTGGGCAAATCACTTTACTTCTCTTGGCCTCAGGTCCCTCATTTGCAAAATGGAAATCATCACCAACAAGCATTAAATACCTGCTATGTGTTGAGAACTATGCTAAGTGCTGAGGGATTCAAAGAAAGGCAAAAACATGGTCACTTCCGTCAAGAAGGTCACATTCCAATGGGGAAGACAACATGTAAAAACTGTGTATGTACAAGATGTACGCATCGTAAATAGGAGGCAGTCGCCAAGGGAATTCCCCAGGGGGGAGCAGGGAGAGGACCCCGTGTAGAAGATGGGATTGGAGCTGAGTCTTGAAGGAAGCCAGGAGAGCCAAAAAGCTAAGGTGAAGAAGAGGAGTAAGAGCACGCCAGGCGTGGCAGACAGCCAGTAAAGAGACATTGAGACAGAGGACGGAATGTCATGTGAGGGAAACAGTACGGAGAATTCCAGAGGAGATGGAAGGGAGTGAGATATAAGAAAGCCAGAAATGTAGGATGGGGCCAGGCTATGAGGGGCTTTAAAAGCCAAATGGAGGACTTTATAAACAGGGAGCTCCTGGAGTTGATCGTGGAGGGGCGCGGGGTTGACATGGTCAGATCTAGTTTTTAAGAAAATCACTTTGGCAGCTGAGTGGACGATGGACTAGAGTGTGGAGAAACTTGAGGAAGAGAGGGCAACCAGCAGGCTATCACGATAGTCAAGGTGTGAAGTGACGAGGGCCTAAACCCTTTTGTTTGTCAGGACGATCAAATGGGATATTATATGTAAATGAGATAATATATGAACACTTAAAGCCTATAAACACATTAGCTGTCATCATCAACATCATCAACATAATCATCACCATCATCATTATTTTTGTTATTAGGGAATGGACTTGGAAAGTCTCAATGAACAACAGCTAAGAGCTGTATTGATCATTGATATACAACTGTCCCGTAAACAATGGAAACGTTTCTGCCGAAACATGGCCATAGATATTACGAATGCGGCATCCACTGAAAGATGTCAGAATGGGGTTTGGTTATGACATATCATATCCCAGCACCTTAGAGCTGAGAGGGACCTTGGACACCATGTTTTCCAGCAAGAAGACCTTCTATAACATACCCAACAAATGGTCATCTCACCTGTTTTCAGAGACCTTCGTTGAGGTGGGATCCCCGGACTCTCGAGGCAGCCCACCTCACATTCAGACAACATTGTTAGGATGCTGTTTTTGGTTTTGTGCCTAGGTCAAGCCTCAGTTTGCCTCTTAGTTCTGTGCTCTGGGGCCTGAGCCATCTCCAGTTGTCCTGATCTCTATCTGGCCACTGGACCCAGATGGCTCCTGAGGAGAAGGTGAGGCTGGTGACTTTGCACCGCCCTCCCTCACCTAAATCCAATTCACTTGCATCTCATGGCATCACTCCCTATGCCATGGTCCTCTTGGAGAACAAAGGACAGACCATGACCACAGCTCTGGGGCCAGACAGGTGCTGTCCTCTGCCCTACTCAGACTGCATCTGGAGCACTAGGTTCAGTTTTAAGGCCACATTTTAGAATCAACATTGAAAAACTGGGGAGAGCATTTAGACATGGATGACAAAGATAGTGAGGGGACTCCAAACCCTCCAATCAGGAACTGAAGGAATTGGAGTTGTTTAGCCTGAAGGTATAGGGCAGGGGTGAGGAACCTTCGGCCCCAAGGCCTCACGTGGCCCTCCAGGTCCTCCAATGCGGCCCTTTGACTGAATCCAAACTTCACAGAATAAATCCCCTTCATAAAAGGATTTGTTCTGTAAAACTCCATCAAAAGGCTGCACCGGAGGACCTAGAAGGCCACATGTGGCCTCGAGCCCGCAGGCTCTGAATAATTAGGACCAGCAAAAGAGGAGTGAGCTGCTTTGGCAAGTGGTGGACTTTGCAGCACCGCAGGTCTTCAAGGGGACACCAAATGGCCCTCTGTTTGGGCTGCTATGCAGGAAAACATCGATCAAGTAAGAGTCGACCTTACTGACCTCAGGAATCCCTTCCAACCCAGATTCTGACTGTAAGAGTTGGCCCTCAATAATCCTTAGTCACACATGCCAGAGAGTCACCATGATTTCAGCATTGTTAGGATGGCCTCGTCTAGGCACTTGTTGGCTATAGGACTCTAGGTGAATCCCAGCCCACCACTCTGAATTTTAAACTCTCATTGCTTCAACACGGCAACATAACTGTGGTTGACATTCCTCTATGTATCGCCTATCTCAACCACACGGCAGCTACTTTCTACAAAGCTTTGTTGTTGTTCAGTTATTTTGTTGCACAACTCTTCATGACCCCATTTGGAGTTTTCTCGGCAAAGACAGTGATTTGCCGTTTCCTTCTCCAGCTCATTTTACAGGTGAGGAAACTGAGGTAAACAGGGTTAAGTGACTTGCCCAGGGTCACACAGCTAGTAAGTGTCTGAGGCCAAATTTGAACTCAGGAAGGTGAGTCTTTCTGACTCCAGGTCTGGCACTCTATCCACTGTGCCACCCAGCTGCCCCTACAAAGCTTACTGTGTGAATTTTAACACATCATTACCACATTTCTTTTTAAATTTAATTTCATTTTTAATTAACAAATTTATTTTCTGTTCCTCCCACCTTTCCCCCAATAGAAAAATAAAGAAAAATGAAACTCTTGTAGTAAATATGTATGTTTAAGCAAAAGAAATTTCTGGCATAGCCCCATCTCTGCCTGCACCCTAAGTCCATCAGCTCCCTGATAGGATACGGGTAGGTAGCATGTAATTGCACCATCGCAGTTTTATAGTTCTTCATTGTTTGCAAAGGACTTCCCTCACAATATTCCTATGAGGTAGGTAGCATGGACGTCATCCCTATTTTACAGATGAAGAAACTGAGGTTCTGAGATGTTAGATGACACATCAATGTCTATAAGCACAAGGGAAGCTAATAACATGGAAGAGTAGATCCTAGAATCATAAACTAAAGGTTGAAAGGGACTCCCACTGCCTCTGGGGCCATCACAGTCATCCTGACTTATGTCTTGCCACTGGACTGCAATGACTCTGGAGGAGAGAGTGAAGCCAATGACCTTGCACAGCCCTGCCTCACTTAAACCCAATTCACTTGCAAGTCAAGACATGGCCCTTCTGATGACATTGGGCCTCTTCAAGAAGGAAGAATGAACAACAACAATCTGGGATGTTAGGGTGCTCAACCTCCAAAAATGACTTTGCATTACCTCATGCACATTTGCATTATTTCTTTTTGTCCACATGCTATCTCCAGACTAATTACCTTGAGGGCAGGAGGTTTAGTCTGGCCTTTTTTCTCCTGTTTCCTAACCCTGGAGTTCTCTATACCAATGAAATCACAGATCCAATCATATGCCTGACATAGTAAGGACCTGCAACTTAGCAGGAGCCAGATAAATGTTTCTTGAATTGGAAGGGAAGGAAATTAGTACATATGTAGTACCTACTCTGTGCTAGACTTGGGCAGCTAGGTGGTCAAGAAGACTCATCTTCCTGAATTCAAATCTGGCCTCAGACACTTACTAGCTGCATGACCTTGGGAAAGTCACTTAACCCTATTTGCTTCAGTTTTCTCATCTGTAAAATGAACTGGAAAAGGAAAGATAATCCAGTATCTTTGCCAAGAAAACTCCAAATGGGGTCATGAAGAGTCAGACATGACTGAAAAATGATTCAATGTGCTAGATACTATGCTAAATACTTTACAGATATTGTTTATTGATCCTCACAATAACCCTGGGAGATAGTTGCTATTATTATCTCCATTTTACAGTTGAGAAAACTGAGGTAAACAGAGGTTTGTGACAAAGATAGCAAGTATCTAATGTTGGATTCCAACCCACTTCTTCCTGACTCTAAGGCCAGTGCTCTGGCCACTACACCATATTGCCTCTCAAATCTTGCTGCTGAAAGATTAAAAGTACAAATAGCTTTAAGTCAGTTCATCTTGGCCAGTGAACGTGGCTCAATATTCCTGGCAGAAATGTAGCCCTTCTTTTTCTTCTGCATCAGTTGAAAGGCAAAAGTTTGCAAACTCAATGCACCTCAGGAGGAACAAGGGAGCTCAGGTGCCACATTTCCCTCACAAATAGCCATGACTCACATGCTTCTAGAAGATGGAGCCATCCCTTAGGAGTGGGGTTGGGGAAGGAGGAAGGAATGCAGGCAGGGAAAGGGTAAAACAGGCACAGAATCAGAATTGAAACAATGGATGACAATGAATGATTGTGGCAAATTCTAGTTAAATGAATTTGTTAAGGTAACAAAGAAAGAGAAGATAGACTTTCACCAAGACTTAAAAGCAAAAGAGAGCTGTCATCAGCCCAGCTAATGAATGGGGCATGGCTCAGTCAACCAGATTAAAGAGCTAAGCATTCAGAGATCCAATCATGCCCTTTATTCAACTCATTGTGCTATCTGCTTTAACCAAACCCAGAGTGAATTTCCTGCAAAGGAAGTCCCCCACCTACGGCCCCACCTCCACTCCTACTTCTATAGAGACACAAATAGGGTGTGGTGAATGACTGGGCATTCAGGAAGACTGTGAATAACGGCCCCTAGGGCCAGGCATGAAGTCTAGGGTAGTCTGGTAGGTCTGAGCTTTTGTCTTTGTGAGTATTCTCTCCATAGATGCATCTGACCACTCCTCCTTGCCTCCTCCTGCTCATCGAATTCTTGTAGTGGTATGGCCCAGTGGAAAGGGCACTGTCTCTTTGGAGACAGAGGGTTTAGCTTCAAATCCTAATTCTGTCACTTACTACCTGTGTGACCTTGGACAAATCATTTTGGGATTATAGGATTTAGAGCTTGAAGGGACCTCAGGGATGATCAAGTCAAATTCCTTCAATTTGCAGATGGGGAAACTGAGGCACCAAGAGGGTGACTTCCCCAGGATCACACAACTAGTGTCTGAGGTAGGATTTGAGCACGGGTCTTCCTCATCTCTTCTAATTCTAAGTGTTTTCCATAAATCCCTTTATAGAATGAATGGTCTATAGCTCTTCCTATATTAGTTCATCAGAAAGAAAAACATGAGATCAAAATGCCCCACAAATTTAAGAGGTACCAAAAATTGATTCCTCCTGAGAAAAGATTAAGGGCATTTAACAACAACAAAAAAATATTACGTGGAAGAATCATATTCCACGGAAAACAGAACTTTTATTTAGCACTTTCAAGTTTACAAAGCATTTTCCTCACAACAGCCCTATGAAATAAGTGGTGTAAGTATTTTTAACCCTACTTCCCAGATGAGGAAGCTATGGCGTATAGAAGCCAAGGTCATACAGCCGGGAAAAGCTGGAAGCCATAATTTCAGCACTTTGACATCATTCAAGAAGAATGCCTCCTTTGGGGTCACTTTGAAGAAGCATATGGAACATGTGAACCCAAAAGAACATGATAAAAAGACTCATCTCTGGAAGCAGTTCCAGGACATGGAATTATTTACCTTGGGAAAATCAGAGTTCACACAGAAAACAAGTATCAGCCAATTCACAGTAGCCAAAAGAAGGTTCAGGGAAGAGGGAACCTCATAGCTGTCTTCTAATGCTAGAAAGGCTCTCAGAAGTTTTAGAATTATTTGGCTTGTTCCCAAAGAAGTAAAAATAATGGGTTGAAATTTCAGGGAAGAGTTCCAGAAATGTAAGAAAACACTTCCTAACACTTAGAGCTTGACAAAAAGTGTATTAGTGTCCAGGCCATGCAATCTGCCCTCCAGCTTCGCCCTCCCCCAGGACCTTGGTCTGTCCGCTCAGTCCCAGGCTCCCCAAGCCACTTACCCCCCACCCCATCCCAGTGGCCTGGCTCCCCTCTACCTGTTGTCTTCCCTTGTTAGAATGGACATTCCTGGAGGGTAGACATGGTCTTGCTTCATTGATCTCCCACCCCAGCACTTAGCACTGCCTGGCAAATAGTGAACACTTAAATCCTTTTCCATTAACATGTGTGTCTATTATTCAAATTCTTAGAAACAAGTCTCACTTCCTTGATGAGACTACAAACTCTCTGTGGGGCTGGAATTGCATCCTATAACAATTTTTATAACAACAAATGCTGATACTTAAATCGTATTTGAAGGTTTGTAAAACCTATTGCCTAGCCCGGAGTAAGTAGTTTCTAATGCATTTTCCATTCCACCCCATTCCTCTTTCTGTTCGATTTCATTTGAACCTCCTGACAACCTTGTAAAATATAAACTCTAGAAGGGCAAAAGCAGTCACTTTTTGGTCTTTATATCACCAGCATGGGACACATAAAAGGCACATAATACATCCTTGTTAAATTTAATTGAACCCTATGAAGTAGGTATTACAGGTGTTACTGTGTCCATTTTACAGATGAGGAAATTGAGGCTCAGAGAGTTCAAATGCTTTGTTCAGGGTCACATGGTAAGTATCAGAGGCAGGATTAGAATCTAAGTCTTCCTGACCTTGGGTCTAGCACTCAATGCCCGAGGAGCAGAGTAAGCCACCGGGGTTGGACAAGAGGCCTGAGGTCATCTAGCCAATCCATATTTAAAAAGAAACCCCCTCTTGATTATCTCTCAGGGATGTTTATCCAATCACTACCCTTGGAATCCCTGTGACCATGAAGTCACTCTAGCTTAAGGAGGCCCACTTCACATCTAAGGGAGCTCACTGAGAGGAAGTGTCCCCACATTCAACTTACATCTTACACTCTAAAACCTTCCCCAACTCCTTCTAGATATAAAAATAAATGCTGAAAAATAAATACAATGTATTTGATTTTATAATACATACATAGCAGAATGAATCTAATCCCTTTTGGATGGGTATTACACTGGACACTTTTCAAGAGTGGCAAATGAGCGCCAGTGAAAAGAGAAACAATAACATGATTTTCTATTCTAATACAGAAAAAGGAAAATTCTTGAAATTATTCTAGTGCTTAATAAGCATTCATGCACAAATGGAAAATAAAAGAGCATTGCCCACCGCCTAGTAGCTTACAAGAAACTAGTATTAACTCTTGCTTAATAATGCCTGTATTACTTGAGAGAGAAAGTCAATTGAACAGAGCGATTCTCACAAAGTACCTGGAAGTGTGATGAGGGAAATGATAGCATGTGTATGACACTTTAAGGTTTGTAAAGCAATCCCTGAGGATGCCATTTGATTCAACAGCCTTGGACGCAGACCACATTATTATCCCCATTTCACAGCCAAGGAAACAAAACTCCAAAAGATTAAATGACTTGCCCAGGTTGTATAGTTATTAAGGGTAGGAAGCAGGATTCACATCCAAATCTTAAATTCAAATATAATGCTCCCTTCACCACCACTGTGACTTCCCAGATGAAAACGTATTTCCCTAGCCACTTCTGGCTTATATGCGGTGTTTGCTCCTATTAGGATATAAGCTTCTAAAGGGCGAGGACTATCTCATTATTTTATTTGTACCATCCACACACACACACACACACACACACACACACACACACACACACACAGCCCAATACTTAGTATAATAGCTGGCACATAATCAATGTTAAATATAAGCTTTGTGTGTGTGGGTTTTTTATCCATTCATTCATTATTTTAACTCCTGGTAATTTCAATGTTTAACCTTTGTCCAGTAACCAAACATCTGAAGTGATACTAAAAGAACTAAACCAGACAGGCCTGAAATGAGGGGAAGGGGGTGCTGCCCACAACGGGGGGTGGGAGGTGGGATTCCCAACAATCAGAACTCCAAAAGCAAAGCCATTGGCTACTTGAAGTAATAATAGGTCCTCAGGGGCAGCTAGGTGGCACAGTGGAAAGAGCACTGACCCTGGATTCAGAAGAACCTGAGTTCAAATCCAGCCTCAGACACATAACACTTACTAGCTGTGTGACCCTGGGCAAGTCACCTAACCCCATTGCCTAACAAAAACAAAAACAAAACAAAACGAAAAAAAGAAATAATAGGTCCTCCATCATTGACAGTATTAAAGCAGAGACTGGATGACCACTTGTCTAGTGTGCCATAGAGGAGATCCTATTTTAGATCTCCACTGGTCTAGATGATTATTTTAACTTTGGTCCTTTCCAACTCTGAAATTCTGTGATAGCCATGTTAACATTCTGACTTTAAATGAAACTGAAAGGCATAAGGAAGTTGCGGCTAGGGTGAAGGATTCCATTTCATATGAGAACTGCTAGGAAAACTGATAAGCCTTTTCGGCAGAAATTAGGATTAGACCAGCATCTTACTGAATCCACCGAATTTCTCAATAAGCCAGATCTGTAGTCAGATCAAAAGTCAGTATCGAACACCAACTTGGAAGAAATGGAAAAAAAAATTAAGGAGGTATTGTGTAAGGTCACAGAGCCTCCAAACCAACCTGTTTAAATACACTAAAACCCTGTTTTAAAATAATGCATTTAATCCTTTAATTTTATAAGATTTTAAACATCATCTCACAAAACAGCAAAGTGCAGTTATAAAGACAAAATTGCAGACAGCTCTGTCTGAAATCTAACTAAGCCAGAGCACCTGCAGATTATCTTTTCCTGGTTATTATGGATGTTAAATCAGAAGGCCAAAAAAGTGCATGCAAAATGGAACAGATCTACCCGCATTCTTACGGTGATCTGTCTTCACAAGTGATGGTGGAAACACCCGATTTGGGCTCCACTCTTTTTTTTTTTTTTTTTTTTTTTTTTTTAGGCAATTGGGGTGAAGTGACTTGCCCAAGGTAACACAGCTAGTAAGTGTCAAGTGTTGGTCTGAGGCCGAATTTGAACTCAGGTCCTCCTGACTTCAGGGCTGGTGCTCTATCCACTGTGTCACCTAGCTGCCCCTTGGGCTCCACTCTTTCTGCATATGATGGGCAACGTGAAGAAGGGATAGACATGATGGCACTTGAAAGGATGAAGCCAGAAAGTCTTATTGTACGTAGCCGAGCAAAGCAACGCAGGTGGCAAACCAAACTTAGAGCACTAAGGGGTCAATCAGGGCATTTTAAATAGAGCAAGAGTCAAAAAGGACGAAAAACGTGCACTTTGCTTCTATTGGGGAAAAGACAGCAACCAAAAAAACCATGGATACTAAAAACTCGACTTTCTTACGTTGCAGAGAATCATCCATTGTACACATGAAGGCCAATCTCCAGAACAATGTTAAAAGGGAAGACAGCCATTACTGCATGACTCATCACATCATGAAAGTCATACAGCTAACTGAGAGGTCAATAGAGGGTAATAATCCTCTGCATTTGCTGTTTGCCAAGTTGAAGAGCATATCTGGCTCTCCTCAACAAGGCGACCATCACAATATAAGCTAAGTAAAGGGTCTTACAGATAGCATCTCCTTTTATCCTCATAACCACCCTGACAGGGAGATACTACTATCAAAATCATACAAGATTCCTTGAAAGATGCAAGTACTGTCATAATTTGATTCAAAATTATGCCAAATATTAACATAAAATAAACATGAAATGGTGAGGTCAATGTTTACCCAAGATGTTCCAATATCATGGAAGATATTTTATCTAAGGATCACATAAAAGAAGCATTTTTTATTGATGATAAAAGTTTTACAGTGTTTCAGTGATGACATGTTATTAGTCACATTGAGCCCTGGACTACTACAAAACTTCGTTAGAGAACTCCACAGACAGGCAAAAGACAATAATCTAACTATCCACACTGGATAAACAAAGTGGATGAAAATACGTATTTCCCAGGGTATGGCATAAAGCAAGAGAGTTAGTTGAGTTAGGTCAATATATATGTGTCTTGAACAAGTATCACAATGGACAATAAGATGAACTGAACTGGATATTGGTTTGGATTGGATTTGAGGAACGTCCGAGTTTTTCGTGATCCAAAGCTTTGGATCAAAGCAATCCATTGTTGAAAAAGCCGATCACTGCTTTAATACCAATATCCTCGCGATGATTTAGGAATCATGGAAGATGATGATCAGAGAAGAGAAATGACAATACAATGGGCAATCAATGACACTGATGATGGTGGTGGTGGTGGTGATGATGGGTGAGAAGCACTTTAAAGAAGGTTAGCAAGCATATTTGACACTGGTAAAGGAGTTGGGCTTGTAATGTTCTAAGAATAAGATGTGACCCGGGGGAAACATTCATTTCCCTGAGATGCAAGAAGAACAAGAGAAAGACTTCTAGAATGTTGGACAGGCAGCTATGTCTTCTTTAGAGGAACTATTGGAAAGAAAAGGATAAGAATTATCCAGCAGGTTAAGAGGTAGAAGGATTGTTATCCAACAATGGAAGGATTGCTCACTGTGACAAAATCATGGACCCTCCACAGCATCAAAATAAGTTTTAGTTATAAGATCTCAACAAAAACCATTTGAGAAGATGACATTCTTTCCCCAGAAATTAAAAATATAATTGCTACAATCCACAGGGCACAAATAAACAAATAATTAGGCAGTTAAAGAGTAATTACATGGCATTTATTCATGCCCTCCAAGCTCAAGGGATATGGGATAGAATATCCAAAAGGAGAGTTCCATATGTTTGAAAAGATTCCAATTTCTGTTTGCTGCTGTTTTCCATTTTGCTGCATCTGCTGATTTTTTTAGTCAAGTTTGTTTTGATGCACGATGCGAAAGTGGGCTGAATGTTTGAAGACTCTTGGTAATACGCTGAAGTGAGGGGCTGATGACAGCGTCACAGGCCACACATCAGCAGTGACTCATCCCAAATGGCTCCACTCTAGAAAGGACACTGAAATGAGGTCCTGAGGACTCAGCACTGCTGAGCCCCAAGAGAAAGGCATCCCAGCTGATCACATGCTATGAGATCTCCAAACTTGTTCTTTGCAACAATGACATTTAGCCCACCTCCATGACCACCTAAGCACTGAACTCTTGTACAGACAGCCTCTGGGGCTGGCAGATGAGGGATTGGCTGAGAGGCACCTCCTCCGCCAAGGCAAGCCCACCTGTCAGAGGGGCTCTGTTACGTCCACCCAGAGGCACTTTGCAATGGATCATTGCAGTCAGCTCCTAACTGCTCTCCCTGCATTGGGCCCCTCCCTCTCTAACCTGATCCCCAAACCACTGCCCAGGTGATACATAAAACACAACCGTGACCGTGGCACATCCTCACTCAGGAAGCGCCAGCGGCTCCTTGTTGCCTTTAGGTTAAAACAAACTCTTGCATTGGACATTTAAAGCCCTTCAGCTTTCTCATCCTGGAGGAAGCCTCCACCCCAGGGGACCTGTCCTCTGACTGGTGAGTTCCTCCTGGAATCTCCATTTTGAAGAGGTGCCCAGACCAGCCCCAGTTCACTCCTCTCCTCCTCTCTTGGCTCTGCTCCTAACTCGCCACGCTTCTCCCCAAACCCAGCTTTTCAGCTTTCTTTTATATGTCCCCTTCCCATGTTAGGATATAAGCTACATGAAAAGTAACAACTCAAAATCTTGTAGAAGTGAATGTTGAAAACTAGAAATAAATTAATTATCAAAAAAAGAAAAGTAACAACAATATCAATAATAATAATAAAACGTTTTTCATTTTTACTTGTGTCCAACTCTTCATGACCCCATTTGGGGTTTTCTTGCAAAGATCCTAGAGTGGTTTGCTATTTCCTTCTCCAGTTCATTTTCCAGAAGAGGAAACTGAGGCAAACGGGGTTAAAGTGGCTTGCCCAGGGTCACACAGCTAGAAAGTGTCAGAGAGTGGATTTGAACTCAGGAAGATTATTCTTCCTGACTCTAGGCCCTGACACTCTATCCACTGTGCTACCTAGATGCAGCAGCAGCATCTCTAGCATTTAGGTAGCACTTAAACGTTTGCAGAGTGCTTTACAAATATCTCATTTGATCTTGACAATAATCCTGAGAGATAGATGCAGAGAGCCTGAGGCTGGATTTGAACTCAGATCTTCCTGACTCAAGGTCCAGTGCTCTTCTTTTGGCTTAGATTTGCATTCCCGGGGCTTCTTAGCACAGTGCCAGGCATGTAGTAAAAGACTAATAAATGCTTGTTGACTTGACCTTCACCCTCTGGCTCCAGCCTGCCTTTCCAGGCTGATGATACATTACCTTCTCATTCATTCTCCGGCTAAACCTGCCCACTAGCCATAGGCTGATGTCCGCAGTTTATTTCTGGCCTCCATATCTGTGCCCGGACCATGTCCGTTCTGGGAATGTTCTCCCTCCTCCCTCCTGACTCTTGTAACTCTTACCCCCATTGCAGGCTCAGCTTAAACACCAGCTCCTTTAGGAAGACATTCTTGAGTCACCCTGTGGTTAGTGGTGACTCTCCCCCAAGAAAATCACTTTGTATTTACATTGTCCACATGCTGTATTGACTTATCTGTGAACATGTTGCATCCCTCAAGTAGAAGGAAAACTCCTTGAGGACAGGGATCTCTGTATTGACATTCCCAGCACTTAGCACACAGTAGGTGCTTAGTAAATGCCTTGCTGGTTGACTGTTTGAATCACAATCATTCCCATCTGTCTCCTTTGAGTTGGGCCATAACTGGACCCAGTTCCAAGGATAAGGGGGCACATGCAGGCCAAGAGTATGAGCTGGGGTGGCTATTTTTCTTTACATTTCCCTTTGTAATTGTAGCGTGTACAATTTTTCCACATTCTAAAGAGATGCTTTCATATCTAAACTTGAGTGTCTCTATCTCCTTTTCCACATCCTTTTGCCACAGAGGCCTGGGATTGGTGAGCTCGGTAATGAGCTGAGGAAGAAAAGCAGGTCTTATGTATTCCAGACCCATAAAGGTCTTGGTGACAGAAGGGGGCTGGGCTCAGCTCTCACATTTGATACTCAAAAGACACGTAATATGAGCCACCTCTCTGAGCCTCAGTTTCCTCCTCTGTAAAGTGCAGATAACAAAAGCACTTGCCTCCCAGGGATATTATGAGGATACACAGAGACTCCTAGTAAAAAGCTTTGCAAGCCTGAAGGTGCTATTTCAACCTATGGGCCTTGGTTGCCTCATTTACAAGACCAAGGGCCTGGTTTCTGGACATACAGGCCAGACCACATCATGCCCCAGCTCAATAGGCTCCTGAAGCTCCCTCTTACCTCCTTAGACTTTTGAAGCCCTTGCAAGCTTGCTCCTCCCCTCCTTTCTGATCTTAGTATACTTTACTCCCCTTTGCGTACTTTGCAGACCAGCAAAGCTGACCAGCTCCTATAATCTCCCACCTCTGTGTCTTTGTACAAGTTGTCCCACAGGTGTGAGATGCACTCCTTTCTGCTAAATTCTCTGAGCTTCCTTTGCAGAATATGTTGCCCTTTCAAAGGCATCTGACCCAGGAGAGAAGAGCCCAATGGTCCCTGGCTCCCAGCAGTGATCCTGGAGCTCCCATGGACAGCGCCTTCCCTCAGAAGTAGACTCGCTACCATGGTAGAGTCTAGGAGAAAAAGGCTGGGGGCTCCCCTATCCCTGAGATTCCCAATTCTCCTTTGCAGCTCCTTCAACAGAAGAAGACAAAGTGTGACTCCTCCAGCCCCCGGGCCCTGAATGGATACAAACTGCCAGGGAAACCAAATGCCTGCAGGTGGCAGGAAACCACACATCACCCCTGCCTTTCCAGTCAACAACTGCAGGCCATTTGTAAGGGCAAAACGTTGCACTTGGAAAACAAAGCTGGTGAATGTGCCCCGTGCTCAGAGCATCATTTGAACAAAGAATGAGAATGAGACAGCTCTGCTGCGTTCCTTCAGTCAGGGTGAATCAGTCTTCACCTCCTTCCAAAGTCAGCATCCCTGCAAGGGGAACAGCCTCTGTCCTCTGCCTCTGTCTCTCGTCTAAGAGGTGGCATCTTCAACTCTCCTCTCTTTATTTTTTCTTTTACCTTCCTTTCCTCCTCTCCTTTCTTGCTTTCTACATTTCCTTCTTTCTCTTTCTTTTTCCTTCTTTCCCTTTTTCCTTCCTCTCCTTTTCTTTTTTTTCTTTCCTTCTTTCCTTCCTTCCTTCCTTTCTTCCCTCTGCAAAATAGCTCCCAAAATATGGAAGCAGCATAGGCTAGTGGAGACACTCCTAGAGTCAGGAGGACCTAAGTTCAAATACCACCTCTGACACTATGTGACCCTGACTGACATCACAATCCCTCTGACCTTAAATCTCCTCCTCTATAAAATGGAGACAATAACAGTAACCCAGCTCTAAAGCTAGAAGGACTTTGGAGGTCACCTGGTCCAACTGCCTCTCTTTACAGAAAATGAAAGTGAGGCTCAAAAAGGAAGGTGATCTGTCCAACATCAGCCAGGTTCACGGGATCGTAGATTTGGAGCTGGAAAGGACCACAGATGCCCTGGAGGCCAACCCCCTTATTTTACCGAAGAAGAAACTGAGGTCACTGGTGGTCTGAAGTGCGGTTTGAACCCAGGTCCTCTTACTTCACAGCCCTCTTATCATATCCTTCCCACTGAACTACACAGCCTCCTTCCACTTTATACAATGAGCTCCCAGAACCTGCCTCTCACATCAGAGCTGGGTTGGCAGAAAATGGTTACAAGCCTCCAGCTCTGGATGATACACTCAGGAAGTAAATGGCGGAGGTGGGACTCAGAACCAGATTGCCTGATTCAAGTCCCTCTCGCTCTGAGTCACGCCTCCTGGTACGGTGCCCAAATAGATGAGAGTCGTGAAGGCCTTGGCAACCTTGCAAACACTCCACCGGTGACAAGAACCAGCAGCAGGAGATACGAGCGAGCTCCAGCGACTCCTTCACAGGCAAGGTTCAGTTCACACTTGCCCAGTAATAGCTCCATTCATTAAATGAGCACAGCAGACTAGTTTACACCGTGGGCTTATATGACCACATGGGAACTGTGGACAAACAGGCAACCACTTGTCCTGACACACAGAGACCTGATCATAGATAGAACTGTCCTCTCTCTGATCTGGGAAAGCAAGTCCAGGGTTTGGCCTCTCAGTTGGCTATTGGCTATTCGTTGTGAGGTTGGCTGAGTTAATCTTTTTTCTTTTCTTTTCTTTTCTTTTCTTTTCTTTTCTTTTTCTTTCTTTTTTTTTTTAAAATTAATGTATTTTGATTTATCAACAATCACTTCCATATGCTTTCGAGTTTAAAATTTTTCTCCCCCTTCCTCCCCACTACCCCCCCAAGATGGCGTACAATCTGATGTAAGCTATACATATACATTCCTATTAAACATATTTTCACATTAGTGATGCTGTAAGTAAGAATTAGTAGGAGGAACCACCAGAAAGAGGAAACAAAACTCAACAGAAGAAAAAAAACAGCAAATAGTATGCTTTGATCTGCATTCAAACTCCATAGTTTTTTCTTCTTTGTGGATAGCATTTTCCATCATGAGGCCTTTGGAGATGTCTTAGATCCTTGTATTGCTGGGAAGGGTTAGGTCTATTAATATTAGTCATCGCACAACATGGCTGTTCTTATGTACCATGGGCTGAGTTAATCTTTGCAGAGTGCTTTGGGATCTTCTGGTGAAACCTCCTGGTGCCATGCAAAGCATTACTCTGTGAGTCCAAGGGTAGGCATGGGAAACATAGGTGCCAGCATGGAGCAGGAAAGCTGATGCGAAATCAGTTAGTGCTTCTGCTTAGCAACAGGTCCTTAGCTGGGATCTGCCTCTGTTTGCTGAGTGAAGGCAGATGCCAGTGTTCCTCCAATCATAGGCTCCCGGCATTGGCTAGGACCTCAATCTCACCCTCGCAAGCAAAACTTTCTTTGAAGGGCTGTCCACTGGAAGAGGGATTAGCCTGCCTCCGCTTGGCCTTCAAAGCAAAGCCGGAAGCAATAGACGCGATGTCAAATTTAGGCTGAATGAATGGGGGAAACAACCAACTTCCTAACATTTAGAGCTATCTAAAAATGCCCCAAGCTGCCCCAGGAGGCAGCAATTTCCCCTTCCCTAGAGGTCCTTCTGCAGACTGGACATCCAGCTTGGTGAGGATCTAATTTGGCTAAATGCTCTCCGAGGGTCTTCCTCTCTCTGAGATGGTGTGGTTTCCTTTCCCTATTTCAACATATCTCTTCTTTAACCAGGGGCGGTCTCTCCTAGGCTTTATCAGATGTCAGAAATGAGGCAAAACATGGAAGCCAGCCACGATTTATTATGTTCACAGTCCAGCTATTAATAAGGTCTCAATTTCAGGGCCTGATCTCCCCCCCCCCCCCCCCCCCCCCCGAATTTCTCCTATACAGAAATCAATTGTAGGATCATAGGTCTAGAACTGGAAGGGCCCTCAGAGGCCATCTAATCTACCCTCCTCATTTTACAGAAAAGGAAACTGAGGCCCAGGGAGGTTAAGTGCCCAAAAACATTGGAGGTGGAATGTGCACCCAGGTTCTCTGACTCAGTGTTCTTCCTTCTGTTGATCGATCAATCAATCAGTCAACCAATCAATTAGTACTTATCAAACACCCACAGGTACCAGGCCTTGTGCCAAGGGTGAGGGACACAAAGACAAAAACCCGAGCACCATGCAAGTGGCTTTTGGTTATAGTCTCTCAGGATAGTGCCCAGTTGCCCCAGAGATTCCAATTTCATGAAGCAAATTTTCTTTAAAAAATATTTCTAGAAATTCCAAGAAATGTGCAAATTGACATTATGTATTATACAGAGTGAAGGCTTTTCATTCTGGCTTAATATTCACCTACTAATATAATTAATGGTGGCTAATAACCACTAATAGAGCCTATGACGTGCCGCTTAGCCATCCCCACTCCCCTTCAGAGCCAGCCATTCTTTCACAGTAGAGGTTGGTAGCATCGTCAGGACTAGTGACATAAGAATATTTTCTGTTGTTGTTTTCAGTTGTTTCAGTCATGTCCAACTCTTCATGGCCCCATTTGGGGTTTTCTCAGCAGAGATACTGGAGTGGTGTGCCATTTCCTTCTCTGGTTCATTTTACAGATGAGAAAACTGAGACAAACAGGGTTAAGTGACATGCCCAGCGTCACACAGCTAGTAAGTGCCTGAGGCCGAATTTGAACTCAGAAAGAGGAGTCTTCCTGATTCCAGCCTGGCATTCTATTCACTGTGCCACTTGGATGTCTTATTAATAGAAATTTAATAAAGCACTTGACATCCTTATATCATTTTTGTCCCTACAACTGTCCTGTGAGGTAGGGTCTACAGGTACTCTTGTCCCTGTTTTACAAAAGAGAAAACTGAGGGCTCAGGGTCAGTGACTTGCCCAAGGTCACACAACTAGCACATGTCAGAGATGAGATCTGATCCAAGGTGTTCCCGGCTCCATCCACCAAACGTCTAAGGCAAATGAGGCCCAGAGATGTTAAATAACCGGCCCAGGGTCACACAGTTAGGAAATGTATGAGATGAGATTAGACCCCAGGTCTTTGAATTCTTCTCATTCATCATTTCTTCCTGCTTGTTAATATCCTACGGCATTCCCATACCACCATTTGTCCAGCCTTTTCCCAAATAATGGGCACCTTTGTTGGTTTCAAGGAGCCCTGGGCTACTCTGGCCTTTGAGTAACCATGTTTTCCTTGGTTAAGAGGGAGAAACATGATGACATCATAGCATCCCACCACCTCAGTGTCACAAGATCGTTACTCCGCTAGCTCTGAAACCTCGTCCTCCCACTAAGCCTTAGTTGCATAAGCCCTCCTACTCCTGTGGTATAAAAATATAGGGAGAGGGGATGGGGACCGGACCCAGGATGTCATTGCTACAAGTAACTCCCAGATAAGGACTCTCTTCCTGTGCAGGTCATCACTGTCTCTGTGACTTTACCCTAGAACATTGCCTAGAGCATTGAGGGGTCAAGTGAGGCTCCCAGGGTCACACAACCAGCATGGGCCAGAAGAGGACTTGAACCTGGGCCTTCCTGGCCCTGAGGTTGGCTCTTTGCCTGCTACACCATGCTGCCTCTAGACTTAATATGGGTATTTGATGTTGAGTTTTCAGATGCACGCATCTCAGCGATTCTGAGGGAGGGTGTGGCAGAGAAATGGAAAGGAAACTCCCAGAAAACAGAACTCAGAGAGTCTCAGAGCTGGAGGGACCCGTTTCCAAATGGTTCAAAGCAGTATGCTCATCAGTCCTTTACTGCTCTACTGTATACACATTTTTGTGGGCTTAAAGCCAGGGAAACTTAGGTTCAGATCCTGCCTCTGATATATCCTGGCTGTGTGACCCTGGGGAAATCACTTAACCTCTGGTTCCTTACCTCTGAA
This sequence comes from Vombatus ursinus, assembly GCF_900497805.2. Classification (NCBI taxonomy): domain Eukaryota; kingdom Metazoa; phylum Chordata; class Mammalia; order Diprotodontia; family Vombatidae; genus Vombatus; species Vombatus ursinus. The sequence continues at coordinate 851,257 of NW_020954618.1, forward strand.
ATGGGGATAAAACTTATCATAATTACTTTAAGGGGTAGTTGTGAGGCCCAAATGAAATAATAAAAGTAAACTTTCTTTTATAAACTTGGAAGCAAATGTCAGTTATTACTATTGCCCGTTGATAGTAAAGTGTGCTACCTAGCTCATTGGAAGACATGGAAGCAAAGCTAGGCAGAGGTTAGCAACCTCGCACATAGCTGGTGCTTAGCTGGACAGCTTCTAGCTGACCCTCAAACAAGATCCTCCAACTCTTGGCTCCAGGAATTTTTTTCTGGCTGTCCTCCATGCCTGAAATCCTCTCCATCCACCCTCTCTGTTTCCTGGCTCTCTTCAAGGCCCAAAATGAGACCTAGGAAAGACCTGAATTTGGAAAGGTCGAGGTCACCCAATGTACCCTGGACCATCACAGGTCATCTTGACTTTTGTCTTGCCACTGGACTTGGATGACTGTGGAAGGGAGAGTGAGGCTGATGACTTTGTGCAGCCCTGCCTCCCTCAAATCCAGCTCAGGGCAAGCCAAGACATTAACCGTGATGTCACTGGTCCTCTTCCAGAGTGAAGGATAAACAACAAAATTCCACCTTCTACAAGAAGCTTTTCCTAATCCCTCTTCATTCTAATGTCTTCCCTCTGAGATTGACTCCATTTTATGCTGTGTCTTGTTTATACACAGTTGTTTGTATGTGCTCTCCCCCACTAGACTGAGCTCCTTAAGAGCAAAGACTCTTTTTGCCTTTCTCACATACCCAGCATTTAACACAGTGCCTGGCACATAGTAGGCACTTAATACATGCTTATTGGCTGACTGGTGGTTGGCTTGAATTGACTTGGTTGTCCCAGATAATAAAACCAGTCATTAGAGAGTCTGGAGTAGAATTCAGGCCTTGTGACAGTCACTGGGCTAAGGCCCAGAACTACATTCAAAAGTCATGACTGGATTGGAATCTCATCAATTCTTAACTCTTAGACGGTTCCGTCTTTCAGCTTTATACACATTACTGAATTCCATACAATGACAAAGCAGTTTCACATGCAAATTTGACAGTGGGCTATTACTCTAATCATTTCGTTACTCCAATGATCTTGGCTAGGCAGGGAATGGGAAATTAAAAACCTAAGCCCCACGTGCACAGAAAGTTTTTAGGACATGATAAAAGTCAACCCCCAATAGCCTATGCAAAGGGAGATGATGATAAGTAAAATCCAGTGATACTACACATATTTCATTATATTCTATAGTTTCAACCTCAGCTCCCAGGAGAGCGGGGAAGGTGAAGAAGAGTGAGAAGGGAGAGAGAAAGGAGTGAAAGAGATAAGACAGCATGGAGGGGGAGCGAGGAAGACAGCTGTCTTCAAAATGTGAAGGGCTGTCACATGGAAGAGGGATGAGAGTTTTTCTGCTCAGCCCCAGAGGACAAAATTAAGTATGATGAGTAGAAGTTGCAAAAAAAAAAAAGTAGGAAAGAGAGAAGAGGAGAAGAAAGACAGAAAGGGGAGGAGAAAGGGGAAAGGGGAAGGAAAAGGAAAAATGAGGGAAGAAAGCGACAGAGGGCAGAAAGGGGGAAGAAGTGGAGAGGAGAGACAAGGAAAGAAGCAGGGGGAGATAGAAAGAAAGGGAGGAAAGGAAAGGGGAAAGAATATTAGAGGCAGGGTGGTACAGTGGATAGAATCCTGGGCTTCAGGACTACGTCTGACATGTTCCAGCTGTGTGCCCCTAATAAGTCTCTTCATGTCCCTGAACCCAAGCAACTCGCTACAACTTAGCTACTAAGTCATAAATGGGCTCCAGTTTAGCTCCATGAGTCCCTCAAACAAAGGATAGTGAGGCATTCTGTGGACATCCTCAGCAGCCAACTCCCAGACTTCGACAGAGAGGGGTGCTCAATTTTTCACCACGCCCAGAGTCACGGGGTCCTGTAGTGGAAAATGGGAAAGACCACCTGGGTCTCCTCACTTCCAGTCTGCTGAACAGGGTAGTGCCCTACCTCTGGAACATAAACACCCCTCCACACATGACCCATTTGGAGACAGCAGCCCCTGAGCTCAGGCGGTGGTCCCTCTATTATCACCCACTGACACAATATGAGATGGGTGGTTAGAGGAACCACTTGGGGAGCATTCCAATCAATGAGTCTATTACTAAGCATTTTCTAGGTGCCTGGTCTCTGCCAGACACCCCACTGGGCACTGGGGATATGGACAAAAAAAATGAAATGATCCTTGGTCTCCAAGCCAACAGAATTTCAAGAACCGTGATAATAATATAATCTTCAAGAAGACCTGAGTTAAATTAAACAGAGTAAACAACGGAACCACTTCAAGCAGAAACATGCTAGCATGTGGCCAAGGGGACTTTTCTCCCCATCATTGTCTGTATGAAATCTCATGGCAGAACCATCCTCAGAATCCATCCCCAAAGTCTCATCCTTCTCATGCCCTTCTCCCATTCTCCCAGGGCCAGTCCCCTCCCCTCTGTCAAGCCTCCTGCAGACAAGCCCAGACTGACTAAGGGCTGGGTTGCCTCCTCCAGACATATCTCCTCCAAAATAAGTCATCTTGACTTATGTCTTGGCACTGGACTTCAATGACTCTGGAGGAGAGAGTGAAGCTGACGACTTTGTGCAGCCCTGCCTCACTTAAATTCATGCACAAGTCAAGAAATCACCCTCAGCAATGTCATTCTTGGAGAGGAAAGGACAAACAACAACATGACCCCCCCTCCACTGACCTCCCTGCTATGGTCAGCTGTGCCTTGACCTTTCCTACAAAACTGAATTGGTCCCAAGCACAAATGTGGTGGGTTTTAAGTCTAATTCTAAGAATGTATCTGAAAGCTAAATCCTTTCAGAAAGCTTGGTCAGATATCAAAGATGTCACCCACTGCATCCCAGGCCATCACCAGTTGTCTGGACTTTTGTCCTGCCACTGAATTTCAATGACTCTGGAAGAGAGAGAATGAAGCTGATGACTGTGTGCAACTCTGCCTCACTTAAGTCCAGTTCAGGGCAGGTCAAGACATTACCCATGATATCATTGGTCCTCTTTGAGAAACAGAGGATGAACAACTGAGCTGGTGTGGGCGTCAGGAAGCCCTGGGTTTGAGTCCCACCTTTGACACACACATCCTGGCTCTTTAATTTATGGAATAAAACAAGCATTTCCATAACATAGTACAATAAAAAAGATGATTGCACATCAAACTGCAAAAGTACTATGTACAACTTGCTATTCCTTTCAAATATACACAAAATTATCATGGAAATTTTTTTTCCTTTCCCTTTCCCCTGCACTAGATGTGGCTACTATTAGACATAAATAGACCTATATATACGTGCATATGTATATGTGTATATATATACATATATATGTAAAAATATTCTACACATACTTCTCTTTATCAGTTCTTTCTCTGGATGCAGATGGCATCTTTCTTCATATGTCCTTTATAGTTAATTTGGGTATTTATAATAGTCAAAATAACTTATTCACTCAAGGTTGTTCCTAAAACAATATTACTGCTACTGTATCCAGTGTTCTCTTGGTTCTGCTCATTTCACTCTTTGTTATTTTGTGCAAGTCTTTCCATGTTTTTCTAAGATCATTGAACTCATCATTTCTTATAGCATAGTAGTATTCCACCATAGTCAGAGACCACAACTTGTTCAGCCATTCCCCAACTGACAGGCATTCCTGCAGTTTTCATTTCTTTGCCATCGCAAAGAGGGCTGCTACAAACATTTTAGAACATAACAGGTTCTTTTCCTTTTTCTTTAATCAAATGTGGAAATAGACCTAGCAGTGGTATTGTTGGGTCACAGGGAACAGATAGTTTAATACCTCTTTGGGCATAATTCTAGATTGCTCTCCAGAATGATTGGATCAGTTCACAATTCCACCAAAAATGAATTAGTGTCCTAATTTTTTCCCTCCAACACTTGTCGCTTTTCCCCTCAATCGTTTTTAGCCAATCCCGTAGATGTAAAATGATATCTCAAGGTTGATGTCTCAAGAATGATTTAGAGCATTTTTCATATGACTATAAATTGTTTCTATTTCTTCATTGGAAAACTGCCTGTTCATGTCCTTTAACCATTTATTAACCGGGGAATGACTCACATTCTTATAGATTTGACAAAGTTCTTTCTATATGTTTGATATGAGACCTTTATCTGATAAACTGCCTACACATTTTCTTCTCAGTTTTCACCTTTCCTTCTGATCATGGCTCCACTGGTCACTTCTCTCAGGGCTCCTGGAAATTCTGCAGGACCAAGTGAAAAACAAGGTTCTGACTTGCATTGGCAGACAGAGTTTCCCCACTGGAAGCTCCCTAACAAGCAGAATCACAGGCACTGTCAAGGAAAACAATGACGACAGTGACAAGAATATTTTATTTAAATACTGAAAGCAGTTATTTTCTCCATGGTCTCTTGATAATTCAATAGAAAAGAATAATAACAGAATAGTGACAAGTCAGCTCTCTCTCCCTACCATATTGCACCCCAATAAAAAAAAATGGGAATAAGATAATAAAAATAACAGTTTGCATTTCCACAGTGCTTGAACGTTTACACAGAGCGCTTTACCAATATAATTTTATTTAAGCTTCACAATAAGACAATGATGTTGGTGCTATTATTATCCCCATTTTAAAGATGAGGTCATTGAGGTTTGGAGAGATTAAGCAACTTGCCTAGCTAGTTAGGCAGCTAGGTGGCACCACAGTGCTGCAGAATGCTGGGCCTAGAGGCAGGAAGACCTGAATTCAAACTCAGCCTCAGACACTAGCTAGCTGTGTGACCCTGGGAAAGTCATTTAACCTATCATTGTCCCAATTTCCTCAACTATAAAATGGGGGTAATAATCACACCAACCTCCCAAGATTGTTGTAAGGATTAAATCAGATAGCTGTAAAGCATTTGGCACAGGGCCTGGCCCATACTAGGTGCTTATTAAATGTGTATTCTCCTTTCCTTTCCCCTTCCCCATAGCTAGCAAGTGTCTGAGATCACAGGATCGTAGATTTAAATTTTGAAGGAGTCCTTTAGTGCAAACCATTCCCTTTACAGATGTGGAATTGTGCTCCAGAAAAGTTGTAATTTTTCCAAGGTCACAGAAGTAGGAATGACCCGAACCCATAACCCTTGACAATCAAATCTATCCAATGTCACCATTATTTTAGAAATTCTCTGCGACCTACTATGTTCCAGGCACTGTACTAGGCTGTGGATGAAACACATTTGGGCAGCCCATCCTGCTCAGCCTCTCTGCAAATGGGCCCATTTGTACCCATTAACCTTCACATACATTAAATTTCCTATCTGAGAAACAGAAACCTTAGGCATCTCATTCCTCTTCAGCCTGAACAAAGCGTGGCTGGGTGCTCATTTGGAAGCTTCACAGGAGTTCTTTTTTATCCTGCGGTTTGGAAAGGTGCTAGAATTACAATGAAAGCCTCCTTCCCCCACCCAGCCCCCTCCCTGCATGCTCACCCCTTTCACAGTCGTCTCTAAGTCACAGTACAAATAGTCCTAGCTCTCAGCAAGCGAGAGAATGCCAGTGATTGCTCCTTATTACACAGACTCAAAGAACCAGCACAGGAGAATTCTCCTGCCTACACACGATTTGGGATGTGTAGGCTTTACAAAAAGATGAATGATTACAGGATTTTTATGAGAGTTTCTGTTTAACAGATCAGGAATAAGAGGGGCCAGAAGCAAGGCAAGAAAAGAGTCAGGGAAGGGTGAAAAATGTTTCTAGAAGAACGTCAAGCCACTTTATGCCTGTCTTCTAACTCAGGGCCCAAGAGCGGGTACAAAAACAAATGCTTTTGAAAACAGACTCCAGAAAAGGCCACAGTCAATATGTTCCCAAATCATTTCAATGCTGTCAGAAGCTCAGAAAAAAAGAAATGCATTTTGCATCAGTGAAGCGAATACCAAACATCCAATAAGTTTGCTTGCTAAATGGGAAAGGATGAAACTTGAAACCTTCAAAATGTTTCTTTCTCTGTAATGTACACAATACTATCTGTTGACTGAATAGATGAGTGGATGGATTGATGGATGAATGGAGAGATGAATGGATGAGTGAATGAGTGGATGGATATATGAATGGATGAATGGAATGGAATGGATAAATGAGTGGGTGGATGGATGGATGGATGGATGGATGAGTGGGTGAATGGATGAACGGATGGATGAATGAGTGGGTGGATGGATGAATAAATGAATGAATGAATGAATGGACAGATGGATGAGTGTATGGATGAATGAGTAGATGGATAGGTTAATGAGTATATAGATGGATGGATGGATGGATGGATGGATGGATGGATGAGTGGATAGATGAGTGGATAGATGGATGAACAGATGGATGAATGAGTGTATGGATGGATAGATGGATAGATGGATGAATGGATGGATGGATGGATGGATGGATGAATATCGGTCTTCTATGATTTATAGCAGCCCTTTTCCTCTCTAGAGTCTTTATCAGACTTGCATTTAGGTCAAACTTTGTTTTGTATTTTCTTCACAATAACCCTATGTCACAGGCATGGTAAGTATGATCTCTTTTTTACACATGATAAAAATGAACTTCAGAGAAAGTAAGTAACTTATTCATAGTCACACAGTTAATCAGCATTAAAGATAGGATCCCAACCCAGGGATCTAGGTTACATACTGTTTCAGCCACACTTTGGTCCTCCCTTATACCTTGCTAAGGCTGCTTAGGCCATAGCTAAGCCCATGGCTGGGAACCAAGCCATTATAAACATGCTAAATCCACATTCCTGTGCCACCTTGAACCTCCTTTCCAACTGGTCCAGCTATGTATGACACCTGAGTTTCCTGGTCCTTAGTCCTGGCTAATGTGAACCGTTTTGCCCTTTGCCCTAGACCTGGAAAGAGAAGTCTGAAAAACGTGCCCTCCTAGGCTCCCCTCTGTGGCCATGCTGCTCCAGCCTGGGTCCCCAATGGCACACTTAGCTGGGAATTCAGTTTGAGAAAGTGAGGAATGTTGAAATCAGCATGATAGGAAATGTTATGTGAGAAGACCATTTCTTTCCCCTCTAGCAGAACATCCACCTGGGAGGTGGAAGCCACCGTTGGTAAACCTAAGATACAAAGATGGGACTTCCCAGATACTGACCACTCCTTCCGTACTCGTCCCCTCAGGACATTCGTTAGCTGAGACTAGTATAGAGGAGAATAACAGACAGGGAGAAAAGTAAATAGAAAATTAATTTAGAGAAACACACTATTAAAAAAATCTCTCCAATCCTGGGGCTTCCATTTACTATGTGTGTGACCTCAGGCAAGTTGATTAAACTCCCTGGGCCTCAGTTTTGCTCATCTGTAAAATAAGGGAGTTAAACTAGATGGCCTCTTGAGGCACCTTCCAGCTCTAAAGCCAGGACCCTACATCCTGCCTCACCTCCCTGGGCCCAATGAAGAATATGATTTGCTTGATTTTATATGTGTGTATATATACATACACAGATGCACATATGTGTACACGTGTGCTTGTGTCTAGGTGTATACACACATGTGTATGTACCTATTGTACATATTTATTACAAAGGGTTTTTTGGTTTGTTTTTCAAAAGAGGCTGCAGCTTGTTAATTGAAAATTTTAATAATAGCAAATTTTAAAAACTCCCTAGGCCACAATTTCCTCATCTGTAAAGTTAATTGGTTAGATAACTGGCTTCTGAGGTCTTCCCCGGGTCTGCAGCTATGATGCGAGGTACTTAATAATCACATTTCCCACTCCACCCTGACACCTGTGATTTCATCAGCGATAGGAACTCTTGGTGTGGAAATTCCCTCCACTAAAATAGAACAACTCTGCTTAATCAATAGTGTTCGAGAATTGCCTGGGAGCCCTGAGAGTTCAGGGACTTACCAAGGGCGACAGCAACTAGCCTGTGTCAGAGGAACTCACGTTGAAAAATCTCTCTCCTCCCCTCCCACAGGACTGTGACCATACCTTATATCTATCTTTTTTTATTCCCACTACATTATAGATATTTAATACATTCTTGTGGAATAACAACAAGAAGCAACTGATATTTAGATGGCCACATTTTATACACGTTACATAATAAATATTTAATATTACACAGGGTGTCCCAAAAGTCTTAGTGAGGTTTTAAACTTTAATAGTTTGAAATTGCACTAACACTTTTGGGATACTTTGCATAATCTGTACATTTTATGTTACACATGTTATTTATACATGTATTTTATACATTATTGTATAGAAAATGATATGCAAATATAATTATATTCCATATGGTATACAAACATAGAAATGTGTTATTCATATATAAATAATACATGTGCATGAATATGAAATTGTTTATATTTGTAAAATAAATGTAATTGTGCATTATTTTATATACATGCATGTGTGCACGCGTGGATAAATTATTTCTTTTTCACAAGAGTCCTATGCAGTAAGTACTATAGGCATTGTTGCCTCTATTTTCAGATGAAGAAACCGAGACCCCGAGAAAGTAAGTGATGCACCAATCAGCACGCAGACAGGAAGTATCTATGTTGCTTCATCTCATCTGAGGTGAAACTTGAACCCAGTGCTCTCCGGCTCCAAGTGCAGTATTCCCTCCATCCCTTGCAGGACCTCTAAATTGGATGGATTGACCACTAGGATTTTTGGTTGAATAAATAAAATGAACCCCAACACCAGAGGCGCCCGGCATTCTCCTGAGGCAGTGGCCACCAGGCACTTGGCACTTCCACAGAGCATCATTAGCGATAGCATCTGGTGTATGCCATCACTAGCGATTCCACTGGGTATCGCTCACCATAAACAACACGGACAAAAGAACATCGCAGCCTGGCTGCTTTCCCTAACTCCCCAAAAAGAGCCAAACAGGCTCCTCACAAAGGCACATCCAAAGCCACCCAGCTTCCCACTAACAGGGTCTCCACCAGCTCTTGGAGGGAAGGACCTTTTCTTCAGGTTTCTGTGCCCCCAGGGTTTCACCACAGTTGCCTGGCAAGTATCAGGCACTTAATAAAAACCTGTTGAACTGAATTATAAACCTGATAAAAAGAGAAGGGATCAGATAATTCAATTGTTCAGGTGCTGCTGACTGGTGCCGAGGAAAGAACCCGAGACTTGCAGCTGGAGGTTCTGGGTTCAAATCCTAGATCTGTCACTTATCCTGTGTAACACTGCATAGGTTCCTTCGTCTGAGGGCCTCAGTTTCTTCATCCATAAAACTGGGGGGTAAGGGGGATTCAATCATCCCTTCCAGCTCTAAATCTCTGATTCTAGGATCTAATGTCCAAAAGTATGCCTCCATCTCTATAACCCTAGATTGTTAGGGTGGGAAAGGAACTTAAAGCGCACCCAAGCCCATTTTACAGATGGACAAAGTGAGGCCCGGAAAAGTTGTCTGGGGTTATACAACTGGGCAGTATCCTGGCTTCCCAGTCTCATGCTGTTTCCAAAGAGAAGTGGAGTTAAGGGAATTGGTATCTCCCAGATCCTTTCCGGGTTGGGCCATTTTGTGTGCTATGTTGTTGTCTGGGGAGATGGATGTCTTCTAGGGAGCAAGGAAGGACAAACATGGAGAAGGCCACATGGAGTAGCAGGCAGAGGGAGGGTTGGATTCAGCATAGACAAGGCCTGGGCTCGGGTCCCACTTGTGTGTCTTCCTATGAGTGTGGGATTATGGGAAAGCCTCTGCTCTTCCCTGGACTGTTTCCACTTCTATAAAATAAGGGAATGGGCATAGAGAACCAGCGAGCTCCCTTCTGGCTCCCCGTCAATGATCCCAGCACTTCTGTGGGGGAAGGAACTCTGCTGGTGTTACCAGAGAGGCTTCTGGTCTTTCTCGGGCTTCCTTTCCAGTGCAAAAAGAAAGATAAAAAAGGGACTATTGGCTAGGGAGATCTGACCTTGAACTTGCTGGCCTGGCTATCTGGGAAAAACAGCTCTCTTTTGATAAACCGAAGATTCCTCTGGGAGTTTGCAAAGGAAAACAAAGTGCTCCAAAAGGTCTCGCAGACCCAGGCTGTTTACAGAACAGGACGTTTCTTCCAAGGACTAGTGGTATGGCCCATCCCAGCTCAGGCCTGGAGATCAGTGCCCCGGAATGTCCAGAAGCTGAAGCTAGGAGGGCGTCTCTGCTACGGAGTCTGGCACTTTTGGAGGCTGCTTCAAATCGTCCTGCTCACACGCCTCCCTATATAACAAGGACATTCCTGGCGGTTAGCCTATGGAGTCAAACCAACACCCTTCCAACCTGCGTACTTATAGATTCTAAATATCGGGCTACCTGGGCCATTTAGCTCTTATTATCTCCAGTGCTGAATTTCCTCATCTTCCCTTCATCATCCCTTATGGTGCAACATTATTCCTCTGCATTCATGAACCATAGTCTGTTCAGTCATTCCCCAGTTGACAGACACCCACTCTGCTTCTAATTCAATGACAAAAAGCACTTGCTGGGACTATTTTGGTATCCATGAGACCCCTTCCTCTGCCTCTGATCTTTCTGGGGGTGTATGCCCAGTAGTAAGATTGGTAGGTGAAAAACTTACAGATAGTACCTTTTCTAGCATGAGGCAAAGTTGTTTTCTGAAACAAATGGACTTATAGATCCGCCATCAGGGTACTAGTGAGCCCCTGTCTTCCAGGCTCCAAGTCAAGTCAACAAGAATTTATTAAGCACCTACTACATGCCAGGCACTATGCTCAGCACTAGGGATACAAAGAAAGGTAAAAGACAATTACAAAGGGCTCACGGTCTAATGGGGAAGATGGCATGTAAACAACTGTATACAAATGAGATATGGACATGATACAGTGGAGATAATCAACACAAGGAAGATATTAGCATTAAGGGGGACTCGGAAAGGCTTCTTATAGAGGGTGA